>NW_024802940.1:741833-763708 GCF_019175285.1 Sceloporus undulatus | reverse complement strand
GCCTCTGCGGCCAAAGCCTTCCAATCGAGGCTGGGGCTGGAGATGAGACCTCTTTGCCCCGCGCGAGAGGCCTTCCCCGGTGAGGCCTCGGGACCGGCCCCAGCACGGACCTGCCGCCGATTGCCGCAGGCACGGGGCCTTCGGCCTCTCGCGCGAGGGCACAGGGCCTTTGGTGGGGTCAAAAGCTGCTCACATGAGAGGCCAAAGGCTCCGCACCTGCGGCAATTGGCAGCAGGTCCGTGCTGGGACCGGTCCCGAGGCCTCGCCAGGCCGGATCCGGCCCGCAGGCCAGGGTTGCCGACCCCTGATCTAAAGGAAAGGATAACAGAAGTCACTTGTTTTCTGCTGTGGTCTTGAGGGAATCAGGGCAACCAAGAGGCAGCAGAAACAGGGGCGTAAGTGCTACCTGCTACTAGTTGTGTCATGCTGTTGTTCTCTTCTGGGCTTGAGAAGCTGTCACTCAGGGGATCCTCTATAGCGGGTTTTTTTGGTTTGTTGCAAACACCTATTTGTTGCCAAATCACAATCATGTAGTCCATGACTAGATAGAGTTCTTGCAGCCTCTTCAAATTTCTGAAACAAGAGACAGCCATGACTTGCAACTACTGGTCGTGTCCTATACCTCCATGAACTTCTAGTAAACGGCAAGTAGCTGGTTATATATTCACAAGCCCAAACTTTAAGCTCGGTCCCTAAAATGAATCAGAGGCATCTGGCTGTTTTGCTGTCAGTGGGTAATGATGCAGCCATGTCACAAACCCAGATGTGATTCTACATTTCTGCAGCTGTTCTGATGGGAATTTCAATACCCAAAACATCTGCTACTGGGAATCAGAGGCATGGTACACAGACAACCTTTCAGGGCTGTTATTTTAGCTTGAGCTGGTTTTCTTCTCCTTTCAAATTTTATTTTCTAGAATCTAGATAATCCCCCCCTTTTTTTTCTAAAAGGTTGAAAACCTTCCTATGCAGGAATAAATAAATGACAATAATCTTTGATTCATTACCGCACAGCACAAAATCCCTGAAGCCAAGTGCTACACATTCATGTGGCTGAGAAATGAAGTTTATAAAGACTGACATGATAGGACACTGGCTGTCATGTAAATAAAAAGAAAAGGAATTCTTAAAATGAAGCCATTATTGTCTGTTGCATAAATATGTATTTAGATCATTTTAATAATGCAGGTATGTTAGTCTATCAGGTAATTACATATTTAAAATATGGATTGGACAAAGCTTTTTGAAGATCACTTGTGTTTCAAAAGTTGTCAGCCATTTTAGTGTATCAAATCCAAAGTAACTGGAGAAATTCATTATCAAACCATTACAGATCAAATCAGGCCAAAATAAATGTAACTGGTATGTATCCCTGTATGTGTGTGCAACACAAAAAGAGACACACAGAAAGAGAAAATACACCACATGCTCTAGTTAAACTATTACATCTTTTATGATCACATGGGTCAGCCTTTCTGAAAACTGTATTGCTAAATGTAAAATGATACTTAAGAAATCAGAAAATAACATGAAATCAATACATTTTTGTGTTTCTAAAAATGGTATTTAACCACCAGATCGATTTGTCTAAAGCAGGGGAAATAACACTGTCTAAAATATGTGCATGCAAGTTCAGTTCTGGCATAAGATTTTATGACATAAATACAATAAAAACAGAATTTCTTGCAGAAATGCTGACTTGGCAAAGTGGTCTGAGCAGCCTCTGTTATAATTCTTTGATTTCCTGTAAGTGAGACACTTAATAAAGTGAAAACAAACATAGGATATGAAAAATCAATATGAGACACTGTAATGTTACAGCTGCAGCCGCGCTGCTAATTACTCATATGGGGTATGTATCAGGTAAGAGAATGATTCTGCACAGACTTGCCAGTGTCCACTATCTATGTGCCATTTCCTTGTCCCCAGACCTATTTTGGGAAGTTTGTATTTTTAAAATCCCTCTAGCTACCACAAAGGACATGGTGTTCTACTAAGGCTACTGCATAAGTCAGCCTTCTAACATCTTTCAGAGCAATAACAATGAGGTCCCAGCTGTGATTTTTATCTCATGTTACCATAGAGACAGAATATGCTGGTAAAGTGGGGGCTGAACTGGTTGCAGAACTGGCCTGAAGAGGTGATTCAAAAATTATTAACTGTGATTCAGATTTCATGAATGCAAAGATAAATATTGGAATTTACTAAAATGTTGCATTTTTCTCCTAACACATTTTCTGGTTAAGCTCCTCAATGCTATTTTACTGCTCTTAGCAATCACTAAAGAAGTTTTCCTGTCGAAAGCTCTAGAATTTAAAGTCTAAATGGTTATGGAAGCTGGAGCCTTGAAAATGGCCACCTGGGAAGTGGAAGTGAAAATCCAAATATGGAACACTTTGCATAAAACTTGTTCTCATAATGAGAACTGCTGTAGTAGCTGTCCCTCTGCTTTTAGGATTTAGTCGCTGCAGACTCAGATATTGGCCACACTGGCTGAAATGGCAACTGAAATGCAAATTTCTGTAGGATGAAAGGTAAGGAACCATTGGCGTTGTACCTAAGAAACACAAATTTGGATCTGGGTATACCTGATTCAGAGCACACCCCTATCATGAATTCATTAGACAAGCCACTGTCTTTCAGCATTGGTTATTCCCTAAGAAATCAGGGATAATAACAATGACTTTCTTTACAGGGTTCCTGTAAAAGTTGCAAGCTAGTGCATATGAAGTGCTTTGAGCTTCTGTGAGTAGAGCTGCCAAATCAGGACTACTGCAGGCCCTGAAGTTTCAGGGTTGAAATATTGAGACTGTTCGTGATATCACAGAGTGTGGCCTTAAAGATGGTACAAGGGACAGTGATGTCACTGACCATGATAAATTGAACATCAGCCACAGTTGAACAGCATGTGCCACTCAAATAAAAAACATAAAATCTAACCAATGAGGGAAATATTTTATTTAGAGTATTTATAGCCCTCCTTTCAGCCAAAAAAGCTTTCAAGGCTGCTTACAGATTATTAGCATAACAAACACACTTTTACCCTGGGATTCTTCCCCTCATTCCGAGAGAAAAGGGTCCAAGCCCTGAGAATAAGGGCCAGGCCCTGAGATCAGGAAACCTCGGTACTTTCTTATCAAATGGAAGAAGAAGCATGACCTGGTTCCTTCCCACAGTTATAAAAATGATAAAAAAAATTTAGAGCCATGATCTGCACTGCTATTTCTCACATTCCCCAATGACTCTGTTATAAAGGGGGAGCAAGGAAAGGGAGGAAACTTTCCAGATAAATTTCACCAATGGAAGTGAGAATCTGTGCAATCATAGGGGGATACCATGCATAAAGGATTGAGCATATCTAAATCCTGCAATCAAATCTAAGTAAGTGGGCTGAAGAGGGAATGATGTAAATCCTCTTTTAAAGACCCAATATTTTTAATGTTCACAGAAAAGGAGATTTACAAATCTGGTTTATTTACCAATCAATAATAGTATCCTAATAAACCTTTTTAAGGTGGGGGAGGATGTGTTTGTCTCCCGGAGCAGGCATTAGGTTTGAGATGAAGGCATGCCAACATTAGCAGAGCTAACTTTCTGCTATGGACCTTCAGTCAGTGGCAATCATTTATACTGCTGTTCCTCCTTAATAAAATCCATCATGCACTCCAAAAGAGTAACTAGGACACTTAGTTTTTATTCCACATGCATCTCATTTGTCTTCAGCAGGTTCTTCCATAATCTCATCATTATTGCTATCACCCTCTGAGGACAGCTGACTTGCATTAATCAGCTAGGCCTCCCTCATCCCTCACTAGATTCTTTGCAGCTTTACTGTGCCCTTGGGCATCCTAACTTTACTTGAAAAATTAATAAACCTCCCCTCTCTTATCTTACCTTATTAATGTCTGTCTTTGTAACCCATTATCCGTGCATCTCATCAGTGACCATTTGAGGATGTGGTGATCACCAAAGGATTGTGCCCTGGTGAGGCAGCCCACAAGAGTGCCCTACATAAATGCAAAAGAGGCAGTTCAAAGCCCGCCTTTGTTGTTTACGAGTCTGAATGGTTGATGAAGTGAATGTATGGGAATTGTTAGGATTCCACTGAAGGCCATTAAGGCACATCAGACAACTCCCCCATGCTGTATTCTGCTCTTTCTCTGCTTCTTCTGCTTCCTCCTCCTCCTCCTTTCTCTGCACCCTACACACCCTACTCCTTCTCTCTTCATTACCACTTTGGACTTCTTGGCCTTGCAGCATTCTAAAACACTGGTACATAGAACATTTGTGTTTGCACACAGGTTTGATGTTTTGGTTTTTTTAAGTGTTGGTTGTTGGTCATGGTTTGTGATTATACTGGCTGTCTCCCTTGCTTACTTAAAAGTACAATCCAATTGAAAATAAAGATTTTGCAGGTTTGCTCATTTCACACAGAGAGAGCAGCTGGTAAGTGTCTTTTGCAATTCATCAGAGGCCTCCCCGACCACCTGCTCTTGGCATCCTGCAAACAGCTGGCTCTGTGTATGTACCATAAGCTATTATCTTACTCAATAAATAATGAAATAAAGAAAGGAAGCAGGACAGAGTCATTTCTTTGTAAATAAAATAAATTGATCCCCATCTATCATTTCCTTTGCTAGGAAGAAGCCTTCACGTTAAACATGCTCCTTGTTTAAACAATGCCCTATACACAGGTGTGTGTGTGCGCGCACACACACACACACACGGCACAGTGAGGCAACAAGCAAACTCTAACGCAGTGTGGAGTCTCTCCCCCCCCCCCCCCCGAAAATCGCTGCATTTTATGAAGACCATGGGGAAACTTGGAAGAACTTCAACTAATGTCACCAGATGTCCCTCTTTCAATGGAGGGGAGAGTCATGTATTCCAAAGACTCTCCCTCCCACTTTTAAAAAAAAATCATTTCTTCAAAATCATTTCTTGTCTTTGGTTCTTAATATCAGTGGAAGTCAGCAGTTTGTTCGGTCTTCTTTTCATCCTCTGCTGATGGATTGCATCACTGACATGTTTTCGACTTTCTTGGGCTCTGTTTTGTTAAAGTGCACCGAACATGCCCATTTTGAGAATGCCAGTCTATGCCATGTTGCTCCACTCCTGCTACAATTATGCTGCTGAGATCAGCAAAAAAAAATCAATAGAATGTCATTGAAACTGTCCATCACTTACCACAGCTACTACCAAAACTGTACAGATTCTTGCACCCTCTTCAGAAGATACACCTGTATCTGCCACTTTCCCCAACTCTCCCCCACCATCTGGAAATCTCAGTTCTTCTCTTTCCTCTTCCTCCTGACTTTTCCTGCCATAGTGCAGAAGGTCACTTTGGCATCCTCCTGCCTGAAAGAGAGCTACCATGGTTTCTGCTGAACTGTGGTGGCAATTTCAATAGAAACAGCAAATTCCCAAGGCTAATTCCAGCAACTGTTAATGGAGGTACTGACTCTGTCCATGGGAGTCCAAAACATCTCCTTAACTTGAGAGAATTGACTACCCTGGACTACAATATTGAGAGATATGTTGGGAGTCAACTCAGATCTTGATTGTTATTTGATTTAGCAAAAGAGATTGCATATTTTAAAACCTTTTCAAATCTGAAGAATGGGTGCAGATAAACAGAAGCATCTGGTACACATCTCTCTGTTCCTCACTTTCTTCTCCATATGTCATCACCAGAGTTGTGCAGATACATGCCCATTCTAATGTAAAACAAAATATTCATCTTTTTGCACTCTTCCATCATGGACACCACCATCTTGCTTTCTTGGAGTTCAACTATAGGTGGATCAAAGCTGAAAATTATGTAGAAAGCTGAAAGTATGTAGAACCCCCATGGGGAGGGAATGCCTAACTGATCTGTATTCAGTAAGATTATGTACTATAAGACTACATAAATATCCCTAAACCCACCTTAACAGCCTGGAGCTACATCAGATGTAGGAAGACTGCTCAACTGCTGATTGGTGTTCAAGGAGAAAAATATTTCCAACCCCTTCCAATCAGCAAGTGATGCTGCTACAGTCAGAAACAGGAGCCCTGGCACAATTTCTCATTGCAGCTTTGTTCACTGATGAGAGGGAACCAAAAACATTCTTCTCCTTGCACTGACCAGTTGCTGAACAGACCTCCTTCATCTGATGTGGCTGCTGGCTGTTAAAGTGAGCGGGGAAGTTTGGGTGCAGAGACGTTATGTAGTCACGTCTATGTGACAAAGGCCCTATACAGAATGGCACTTTGGGCCAGCATGGGGACGGAGTTGGGGTGTAGCATCCTCATGACGTACACCCTGACTCCACTGCCAGTTTGCCATAATGCCATGCACCACTCCACATGGCACGCAGTGTCACTGTGCTCCTCTGCCATTGCATCCATACAATGCAGTGCCAAAGGAGCGCCACATAGCTGTGCCACTGTGGCTATCATGCCCTTTCTGGGGTGCAAAAAGAAGCCGCTTTGGAACGTGAGGTTGCTGCAGCCCTGATCTGGCTTGGAAAGCCCCAAAGTAGCCAGTGTAGAATATCAGCTATTATTTTTGGGTCCTATAGTATTTAGGTAGGCGGCAGCTCCATTAGCTGCTCCATCTCAGGCAGAAGAACATCTAGAGCTAGTCTTCTGGTGGCCTCTTTGTGGGAGATGAGTCTATCATGGGTGATGGGAATGTGGACAGATAATCTAGATCTAAAACCTTTATTCTATGAAACTTAACGCACCCTGAAATCCTGCCGGGATTGACATGGGATTGAAAAGTAAAAACCCAGTGTTATTGCACACAGCTGCAGGCAGGTGAGTGCAACCCATATGCAGCCTGGACTCCAGCTGTGCTTATCCAGTGGCTTTTAAAAAACAGCAAGCTCTGGTTTTTGAAAAGCTGCTGGGTAAGCACAGTTGAGGTCCAGGCTGTTGCACTCACCCAGCCACAGCTGTGTGAAATAACACCCACGTTTGACTTTTCAATCCTGCATCTATCCCAGTGGGATTTCCAGGTGTGATAATCTCCTATATTAAGCACACAAAGTTGAAAATCTTTCTAAGTATCCTGTTTCCCAAAGCAGCCAGGCAGACAAACAGCTGGTGAAAGCCTATAAGTGGGACATGATAGGGAAACAGGTTCCTAACTGTTCCTAACTGACATTCATAAAGGCAAAAGTACCGTGCTTAAATTGTGATTAGATGTGAGTGGCAACATCCATATCAAGGGAGTGAAGAATCTTCTTAAGATTTTACTGTGAACTTTAAAGGAAGTTTCTTTAGATACTGTGCTGAACTATTTTTAGGGACAAAGTTCAGCATCTGAGTTAGGATTGTTAAATTTTGGACTAAAACCCAGAGCAGGTTCACCACCCTCTGGCATAGAAATCACCAGATGACACTGTTAATAGCCATTCATAGATTCCACCCACCATGAATTTGTCCACTCCTCTTTTAAAGCTGTTGGCACAATGGTTTTTCAAATGCAACACACCACTTTTAAATAATGAGTTGAACAATTCTAACTTGTATCATCCCTGCAGTGCTGAAGTGACTTTGTAAGCAAAGTGGTCCACCAAAAAGCAAGGACTTCCATGGCTGAGTGCATCCCAAGGCTTGCATGAATGCAGTTTAAAAATAGCCCTTATGTGAAGGGAAAAGGGAAGAATCTAGGAATGAAAAATGAAGGGGCAAGAAGCCAAGTTGCCCACAAACTGTATGAGCCATATTCTTATTATTAAGCACTGAGGACAAACAGCAGTGATGATAATTCTGTGCACAGAGAGGAAGGAAAAGGAAGAGGACAGCAGGGTAGGAGGAGGAAAAGGAGAAACTGATGGGGTGGTGAAAGAAAAGGCTACCAAGAACACAGTGCAAATATTCATTTATTTATGACAGATGTCACTTGCTCTCTTTAACAACAAACTCAAATGACTGAATGTCTTTTGTTTTGGAAGAAATATGGGGCAAAAATAAACCATGGTTTCATGTTTTAGGAATCTCTGGCTATGATGAAATATTTATGTAT
This sequence comes from Sceloporus undulatus, assembly GCF_019175285.1. NCBI lineage: Eukaryota > Metazoa > Chordata > Lepidosauria > Squamata > Phrynosomatidae > Sceloporus > Sceloporus undulatus. The sequence continues at coordinate 755,694 of NW_024802940.1, read as the reverse complement.
TAAATGTATGTATTATGTATTAAATGCATATAAATATGTATTAAAAGAAAAATACATACTTCAGAGAGCAGAGAGGGCACTAAACGCCCTGAAAGAGACCAGTAAATTTATAATTTTACAGAATTTGGGTGGCAGTTGAGCCTGAGAAAGACAGCCAGAAAGCAGATCAACTCTTATCATTTAAGTCTATACCTGTAAGCACCTGAGACATCTAATATTAGGGTGTCAATTGTCAGTTGGGGGGTGGGATGAACTAGGAGTTGTGGGGGAAATAATTATTTTGCTCAGATAGTGATTATGTATAGTTATTTATTTATATGGTCATTTATAAGCCACCTTCTAATGTTTACATAGTGCTCAGAGTGTCATGTAAGAAATAAAAGGCATTGTTCTTTTAATCAAACAAAAATGTAAATCAAAGCAGTATGGAAATGAAAACAGGCAAAACACATGTAGGGCCCTATCATACTGCATAATTCTATGATTCCACTTTAACTGCTGCATCAAGGCTGCATCCTGTGGAATCCTGGGATTTGTAGATCACTGAGACACTAGGGGGTTTATCACATGTACTTTTTGGTCCGTTCTCGGCATGAGGTGGGGATGCATGTGAGTGAGGGGAAACAGATGTTATCACACACTAAACTGTTGGCAAGCTATCGCCATGCCATTGTCCGAACATCACCCCTCCCCAAGCCGGGTTCAGCTGCCTAATTTTCTCTGTCAGAAAGCCTAGAACACATTAAAATCATAAAATTTAAAAATTTAAAATTCATTGTTTAAAATAAACTGGGTAGGCCTGCCGAATCTGTCAAATTACCTGTCGCATCTCTCCTAGCAGGTCATTCCACAGTCTAGGGGCAACTCACAAAAAGGTCCTTTGAGTGATAGTTGCCAGTCTAGTCCTGACTGGTTGAAGTAAATGTCCCCCAGAAGACCTGAATGTACAAGTCAGATTATATGGGAGGAGGCAGACTCATAAATAACTTGGAATTGAAGTACGTATGTGGGCCTTACAAGTAATAACCAACATTTTATACTTTGTAACTCTCTAAGGAACTAGTTGTATGAATGCTCATGTGTAAATAAGCCAGTTAGTCTTGAAGTCTTCAAGGTAGACTCTTTTTTGAAGGTAGACTCCACAAAACTCTTTCCCGTCTTTCCTTAATTTAAAAAAAAAACACCAATTAGCCTCTTCCCCTCATCCCAATAAATTCTGTTTCCATTACAGGGAGGCTTAAAAAAGAAGGAAGGTAGTTCATAAGGTATCTTGAAGCCAAATCATATGGGGTTTTAAAGATCATCTTCAGCACTTCGTATTGTGCTCACCATTGAATTGCCAACTGGTGTAGTTGTTGCAGGGTGGGTGTAGTATGGTAGCATGGGCAAGCAAAGTTGCCCCTTGTAGAGCACAATACAATAATCCATTCTGAATGTGTAATCAAGGTATGTCCTACCATGATCAGGACTGACCTGAGAAAAAGGCACCGCTGGTCTCCCAGGATAACACAGGCAAAAGCATTCCTGACCACAGTTGTCAGTGAAGCATCCAGCTATAAAGCTGAATGCACACTAAAACTGCAAATGTAATCCTTCAAGGAGAGTACTACTCCATTCAGATACTCTGTCCCTACTCCAAAATCCATCTCTCTCCAGGAGCAATTCTCTCTTGTTTGTATTAAGATAGATCAGTTGATTAACTCTCATTGCATGCACTGCCATCTCCAGGCACTAAATCAGTGTATTGACAGATTCACTAGTATTCTATGACTTAAGGCAGATATCTAGTGCTCTACTCAGTAAAATGAGCAGGAACCCACAGCCCCCCTGTAGCAGGGTTTACTCAACTCATTCTGAAATAATACACATTACCCTCTTGTTATCCCAAGGTCACCCAGAGGACCTTTTTGTTGGCCTCCCCTAGACTGTGGAAAGACTTGCCAGGAGAGATTTGACAATATCAAGTTGATTTCAATATCAAGTTCATATCAAAAGGATATTTGAGGCACAGTGCTGAAAATTAGTTATACCGTATAAGGAGTTCTGTGACCATATTTGGAGACCTGGGAGGCTCAGCTTGAGGGAAGCTCAAGAGCACATAGCCAAGGACAGATCAATCAAGATCAGAATCTGTATAATCCCTTCATTGATAGGAGTGATGGTGGGCGATAGACCTTGTGTTTACAAGTGAACAAAAGTCCAAGAATAATTCCCTCTGGATGCAATACTCCATTGTCCCGAGTGGGCCCTGGAAAACTAGCAAGTCAGAGATCAATATTCCCCACCTTCACCCATGTTAGCAAATGCATTCCTTTCTCAAAGAACTTTACTCTTCCTGTCTTTAGATAACCAGTTAAATTTATCCTGTCTTCTTATCAACCTCTCTCAATATGTCACCAATTTCATGATGTTTGTGTGCATTCAGTTTACAGTGACACAAAACAAAACAAGATAAGTATGATGATCCCCTTGTAAGCCACTGCCTACACCCCTATCAGATCTCCAGCATGACAAGTGTGCCAGATGATTGAGCAAATGAATGCCATGCCACAAACACACAAACAATCCTGAAATGGAAAATGCAAAGAGGGAGGGAGTAGGGAACGATGGTGACCTTGTTGACATCATGGCTGAGTTGCTGATTGTTCACCTGATGGTTCCTGCAGTCAAACTAGCAGAAAATTCCCCCACTGATTTCAGTGATTTCCTTGCACCAACCCAGGCCTTTTTTTGACTTGCACACCAGAGCCTAATATTCCATGTGAGTACTGCAGTGCGCATCTCTCTTTTCTCAAGTGTTATCATTAACTAGGAAATACAACATATTTTTCAAGCTGTCTGCAATTGCACTGGAAACCCACATATTTTAGTTAAAGACTGAAAGTAAATCGAGGATATGGAATATCAATGGGAGGTAGCACTCCAGCTGCTAGTGCAGCACTGTTAATTACACAATACTTTTATGGAGCAATTCAGTGGTAATTCTTACTGCTATTCCTCCTTAATAAGATCCATTGTGCACCATAAAATAGTAACTAGGACACAGTTTGTATTCCACATGCATCTCACATCTCTTTAGCTGCTTCTTCCATATCCATAATCTCATCATTATTACTATTACCCTCAGAAGACAGTTGACTTGCATTAATCAGACAGGCTGCTGTTCCCTTGCCAGGATTTTTTTTCCTGCAGTTTTATTGTGCTTTTGGACATTTTAATTAACTTGAAAAATTAATTACAAAATCCAACCTTATTAACACCCATCTCCACTCCTCTATTTTTATAATCCATTACCAGAATTTTTTTAGCAGTGACCATTGGAAAGCCAGTTTACTGAAGAGGCACAGAGAAGATCCTGCAGAAATACCCTTAACTGGGCACAGAAGCCCAACTTCATGTTGTAACAGACCTACTATTCAAGATAGGATCGTTCCTAAACCCTCAGATAGAGATGGGATGCAATATCCTTATGCTGATATAAGCAACTACTGGCATTGTTTTTATGGCAACATGACTTGCCCATGCAGAGAGACATGTTGTTGTAACTAAGAGCAAACCAGAGGATGACTGGTAGTAAGTCAGAAAATCAACTACCGTCTCAAATGACTTCCCTCCCTGACAATCACATAATGTTTTGCATACAAAACATAGTCCCAAATGCAGTTGATGAATAGACAACTGCCAGTCCCATCTGCCATATTCTGTGCTCCTACTGCCAAAACTCGTGTGTGTGTGTGGGTTTAATTTATATCCTACCTTTCTCCCAGGGCTGAGACTCAAGTCAATATGAGCACACACACAAACACATATATGCTAATAAATTATTTTATTTTATTTACATCCTGCATTTCTCCTGACCCAAGGAGACTTACAACTGGATTCAAAGATCCTAAAATAAGTCCAGATGCAGATCCTAAGTCTCTCTGATTGCTATCACAGTCCTCAGATACCTGGTGTTCATTGCATCTGGTGTGATGAAGAGGCACTAAGGAAAAATAGAGGGTCCAGAGGTAGAGCAATCTGTTGAATCCTCAGAAGCCCATACTATAGAAAGGTACAGGAACATGCTAAGAGCATGAAAGAGAAATCCACACATTTACACCAAAAAAAAAAAAATCGGTTGCTCACTCAGATTACTTTCAAGTGGCAAGCAACACCAGTGCCAAGCCTGATTGGCTAAGAGGGTGAGCAACATAGGGGCCCAAACAGACAGGCCAAAATAAAGCTGCTTTGGGCCACTTTGGAAGTGTGCAGTTTAAATGGCGTATGCATCCTAAGAGTCTGGAAGCCATGCCAAAGCCGTACTCCAGTCTTAAGGACTGGAGTGCAGCTTTGGTGCAGCTTCTGACCTCTTAAGATGTGTGTGTCATTTAAACAGCATACCTCCAAAGTGACCCGAAGCAGCATTATTCTGGCCTATCTGTTCAGGCCTATAGGTTCCCATTCTCAATTAAACTACTTGTTTCCAGAACAAGTGCTGGAAAGCCAAATCATTGTCAAGTTTGGCAGCTGGAGAAAGATTCTTCTGAACATCCTGCATCATTGCTTCTACATGAAGGTGGAGGCAGAATGGCATTTCAGAACCAACAATAAAATGACCAAGTGTGCATTTCCAATGTAAAAATAATGTAGTTTGACACCACTTTAATTGTTATGGCTCCATCCTACAGAATCCTAGGATTTGTAGTCTTGTGAGACACTAGCATGCTTTTGAAGAGAAGGCTAAAGACCTTGTAAAAGTACAAATCCCAGAATTTCATGGGATGGAGCAACAGCATTTAAAGTAGTGTCAAACTGCATAATTTCTACAGTGTAGATGCACCCCAAGAATTTCCACACAGTGCCACATTTGTAGTTCTTATAAAATTAGAAGATGTAGGGACAAGGGAAGAGTCTGGAAGTTGTCATTGCTGTGTTTGTGACTCCACTTCACCCATACCAACAACAACAAACTTTATTACAGCCATTTGGCCAGCACATCACCCTTACCTACTGTAGTATCAACTCTGACAAGGTCTACCTTGCTAATAGAAATCCAGTATACTTGCTTTAAAATGCTGAGAAGGAGGGAAGGATGAAGAGAAGAAGCAATTAGTGAAATAAATGAATTATAAACTAATAATATGAAGACTTAGCTGAAACTTTAGTAATGTGAACAAATTTAGAACATAAGGCCACTATAGAGTTACACAGAGGATCTTGCCAGTGGATTGTTTCGTAAAACTTCAGTACTGTTCATATTAACCTGGCAGTAAGTGCCATCAAACTCAGTCGGGGCTACTTCTCAGTTAATATGGATAGGTTTGGAGTACAAATCTTTATAACAGTTCATCAAATTTGATTTCAGGATCAAACTACAAACTCTTATTCAGTTGCTATTTCTGTAACTGGGTTATGTAGCCAGTCATCATCTGGCTGTGTATTACGGTGCTTGGTGGAATCAACCTCTGTTTCTAATTTCCAAGTGGCAAAATCCATCACAAGAAAGTACAGTGAATTCAAGTGATGTCAGAGTTTGGCTATGATAACAGTTCAGCATATCAGAACATTAGCTTATATCTTGATTCAGTTCCATCTTCTATAGTAATCATGACTAATATGGTGGTGTGGTTCTATGGGCAGAGTTGAGCCGGAGCTTCAAATTCAAATTTCCCTTATCCCTGAATACACTGGTTGTCCTGGGCAAATCAAGCATTTGAACCTTAGTACTGAATGCATTTTACTCTGTAACTATGAACAAAGTCACAGTGTTGTTATTAGGATAAATGTGAGAGGTTTGATCTATTGAAATCAATGGGATTTATGTTAGCCATGACTCACTTAAGTTGCATTGAGTTTAACCTATCTACTGAGTGCTTTCTGTTTAGGATCCAACCCAGAGGAATTTTTCAACCGTTAGTTAAATTAGTGAGCACACTTCACAGGTGCAGTCCAGATGATGTTTTCCTTAGCAACTCTAAGGAGAAAAAGAAACAGGGGGGCATCCCCTTGCCACTAAAAGACAGCCCACTCAGAATTATGTCTCTCCACCCAGACTTTCCCTTTGCCCAGTCAACTTGTACTCAGGATGAGACTGAGACCTCGGGTGACCATGCCACCCGATGCTTCTGTAAATTTGCTTTCTTTGTCAGCTTTAGATTAGGACTCTGGGTGACCAAGGTTTGAATCCCTGCTCAGACGTGTAAAATCACTGGGCAACCATGGGCAAGTCACACTCTCTCAGCCTCAGAGGAAAGCAATAGCAAAACTCATCTGAATAAATCTGACCAAGAAAACCTTATCATAGGGCCATCATAAGGGGAAGTTGAAGGCATATAATAATTATATAATAAATATCAGAAGAAAAGGCTTGAAAGAATAATGAAATTAGAACATCTTATGATCTCTTGTTGGTAATTCATGGAAATTGTGGGTGCTTACTTATTTACTTACACATAGGTGTAGGAATAGTTAGCAATAGCAATAACAAGTACATTTCTACACCGCTTACCGATGTACTAAGTGGTTTACAAAGTGTAAGCTTATTTCCTCCAACAAGCTGGATACTCATTTTAGCAATCTACAGAAGGATGCCAGGCTGAGTCAACCCGGAGCCCCTGGCTGGTACTGAACTCACAATCTTGTGGTTTGTGAGTGAGTAACTGCAGTACAGGCATTAGGCTCACAGACCGGACCAAAGATGTTCTACATGCAATGTCTATGTGCTCCCTATGGCCCCTCCCCTCAGAGGTGCCACTAGGGTTGATATGATGTTACCTTCATTTATATCCTGGGAGAAGGGTGCGGGTGGGACCCCAGCAGCCTGCCACTGCTGCAGTCCCCTCCAGCTGAGATGCCTCCTTGAGTAAGAACAGTTTTTTAATTACCAGAGATCTCCATCCTCATGGAAGGAGAAACACCCCCCTCAGACAACAGTGGAAGTCAGTGAAACAGATTGGGAGGAGGAGACTGTGGGAGAGGGGAGCAAAGAGAAAGGTCAATATCTTCACACCCATCCTCACCAACAAAAGGGGAGTGGCATGCCAAGAAAACTCCCCTTTTTCTGTGGGAGGGGCCTTGGGATGCTTTGCTACTGCCTGTTGTCACCCCTCTGATGGTGTCACCTGGTGCAGTAGGCACCCCCCACCTCTGCCTCTCCTGGAACTAAATAATGGCATGTTCTGTGGCTGAGTGTCTTACTTTTCAGCACTAGTCCCTACAGCTGGCAGCTAGGAATGGGAACAATTCTGAAGGCCTCAATTTAGAAAGTCTATAAGATGGTTTCCCTCCATCTGGGCACTTTTCCCATTGTACAGTTTGTAAACTGTTCCTACAAATATGGACATTGTAGTTTCAATATATTTTCCATATGCTACATTGTGATTTTAAAATTTGGGGGGAAAAAATAGGTAAGATTTGAGTGAACAAATTCTGTCTACCACCACTCAAATGTAGGAAACCTAGTATGTCCCAGATGTTTTTGATTCCAGCACACATAATAACAGAACGTTGGTTTTGCTGGCTTTGACCAGTGGGATTTGTCATCTGAAGCCTTTAGTAGGCCCAAGGTTGCCTACTTCTATATACAATTTACATATTCTAAGTTGTTGTTGTTGTGATTATTATTATTAATATCCGGTCCTTCTCCCAAGACTGGGACTCAGGGCAGCTTACAACATTAAAAAACAATACAATTAAGAACATACAAAAATAGTACATTAAAATATAATTAAATTACCACAATAATTAAAACATGTTACATTTTACATATTAAAAATATGAAATACTTTAAAAAGATAAAAATATTTAAAATACATTAAAACAATATAGCAGCACCTCAGGCCATTCTTTAAAAGCTTTCTGTTTTTAAAATTTGTCTGAAGTTTCATGGCATACTAGGGTCTCTCCTTCCATCTACTAAAATAGATTTTGAAAAAATGAGTCCATCTTGAATGTTTCCCCCATTCTGTGCCCTTCAGAATGGGAAGCCCCATACAAGATCTTATCCCTTTAACAAATACTGTAAGCCGGCTTATCTCTTCCGGCTTGAATTCAGGATCCAGGATGCCTCCAAACGTTATCATACCTAAAACTCTGCCTATCTAGTCAGGAGGCTGCTGCCTGAACACATCCCAGGTTGAAGCTTCGCTCAACCAGACAGTTTTTGAAGTCAGAAACTCCCTGACTTCAAAAAAGTGCTGGCTGAGCAAGGCTTCAACTCAGGATGCATCCGGATGGCGGCATCCTGGCTAGATAGGCAGCGATTTTGGTATGATAACATCCAGAGGCATCCGGATCCTGAATTCAAGCAGGAAGAGGTAAGCCAGTTTATTTGTTAATGGGATAAGATCCTAAGTATCCCCTTCTCTCTCTGTCACTGTAAGGGAAATGGCATCACTTGGGTGTGGGAAAATCTCTGATATATATCCCAATCTAATAGACAAACCACTGCACCACACTGTCTCTCACCCCACATGCAAATTCTGCTGTATCTTCCATAAAGATGAAGAACCCGTTCTTAAGCATTCTTTTCTCCTTAGTACCATGGGTCCTTGGGGTATGGTTCCAGGAGTCCCCTTGGACACCTGAATCTCTGGATGATCAAGTCCCATTAAATACAATAGCATAGTAAAATGGCAACTCTTTATACAAAATGGAAAATCAAAATTTACTTTTTGGAATTTGAATATTTTTAAAATATTTTTAAACCATAGATAGTTGAATATGTCAATAAGGAGTCTGTGGGGTGTAGCCAGCTAGACAGTTGTAATTCTGTAAGACAATTGTCTACAAGACTGTAAGAGAGGGATGGGGGCATGCTCTGGTGTGGGGTAAACCACCACTCCAGAACATTATGTCCTGGCTGCTGTTTTGAGTGACTTGAAGTGGTGCTGTGTCATTTCCAGTTCTCTTTGGGACTATTTGGGATTTTATTTTGTTTGTGGTTATTGGGTGGGATGAAGCAAAACAGAACTTTTAAGCATCCCATCCAGTTGTTGTAATTGAGTTTTTTGCCTGTGATTCAGCGGCTTATGAGGAGTCAGTGTTGGTCCTAAGGGACCTTCATGGACTCGTTCAAGGCCTGTATCCCATGTGATTCCCACCTCACCATAAGACAATTAGATACAAGGTGACTTAACCAATGCAAGGCCCTCTGAGTCTATAAGGCATGCATAGGCCCTATCTCTGGTTTTGTTTACTCACCAGTAGGATGCTGTTTACTTTCCCCAGACACCTAAGACCAATTTGTATGTTTTAGTATGAAATAATAAGCACAGGATCAGAAGACCACAAGCACATTTTTAGCAACATTTGGTCCTTATGACCGGAACCATTGATATTTTTCCCAGTGTCTACATCCATGTCTACCTCTTCATTGGGAGAAAGAATGAAAGAACTAGCCTGAAGCAATTTAGCTTGAAATATATGCAAAGAAATAAAAGCAATTGGGGATGGCTTTGGACACCCAAACCAAATAGATGTCTTGCACATCTCTTGAGACAGGTAATGGCCTCCATCACTTTTCTCATGAACGTTCTAAGCCATCTCAGAGACATTGGGGTATAATAAACAATCATAAAAATTGTTTTGATCATAAAAATAATAATAAACAAGTAGAACCCTAAGAAACTTCAAAGCAGGGGAACTACCCACCTGGCTGTAACTGGCTTGTTTTCACTATGAGTATGCTGGTTGTCCTTAGCTATCTGTTTTGGAGTAACTTTTTCCTTCTTCTGTAAATTCTCATTTCCAAGCCTTCTGTTCTATCTATGCACTAGATCTAAACTGACGCACATAGACAAGTCTCATATGAGTATATAGATAACAATGAATTTCACCGCATCATGAGATAAATTCTAGTAACCCTTCTGTGGTGGAAAATCATGTCAGTTCCCCCCCAATTCACTTGTTTTTAAACAGTTTAACATGAGTTCATAGGAAGCAGCATTTCATGGATCATAGTGGATTTTTTTTAAAGAAGATATTTCTTTTGTGAGTGACCAATATATATAGAGAGAGAAAGAATGAGAGAGACAGAGAGAATGAAGCTTTCCAAGGCAGTTTAAAGTTACACATCCTATTGCAACCTGGAGAGGAGCTACTGAATAATTTAATAATCTCAGGCTGTTCAGAAAAAAAGGGAGAGAAAGAAAGAGAAGAAACTCATTGCCTGGGTCCATGGGACTTGGATGAAGTTGTGTGGGTGGAAGTATATATTTATTCACTATGGACTTTGATAAATTATTTACCAGTTCAACTGCCATTAACAAGATCTCTGAGTGGCAAGGTCTCTGCTGGAACGAAATTTAATCGCTCCCTTCATTATTTACACAGGTGAGATCCTCACCTTTTAATATAGAAATCTGGTATCAGGTTCCCTAAAGTCACCCGAATAATTGGAACACCCCAGGCTACCAATTTAATTCAGCTTCTTCCAAGTCACTACTCTGTGGCTGGGCCCAATCATACTTGCCTAGCATCAAATAAGAGGGAGAGAGAGTGTGTGCTCACATGCATAAGAGCTGTAGGATCAGAATCTCATTTTGCATAATTTGGTTTATACTGCAGGGAAACAAAGAGAAAAAAAACTGCTGGAAAGTTTTGAAATATAGTATTACACATTTCTAATTGTCCAGACACTGACAGTCTTGAAGCCAAGAAGGTATAACTTTAATTCATGACTGTATGCTGTGGCAATGGCCAATAGCTTGGACAACTTTGAAATGAGATTAAATAAATTCATGCAAGAAAATCCTACCAGTGGCTGTTAGCCATGGCAGCTATACTCTTATCGGAGCCCAAGAAAGGAGCTGAAGGGGAATATTTTACCAGAGCCTGGAGATATATGTGGAGGAGGGGGCAGGGGAGGAGCAGGAGCTGGGCTGCAATCCCATTATCATGAGGAGAAAAATGAAGTTAAGATATAGATCATACCAGAGTTTGGAAATTAGTTAATTGGCTTGCGAATGATTAATTTGTTAGATTTTCTGGTAATGTGACCTAAATCACTTGTTTTCCTGATTAATTTTGAAATGACAAGAAGAATTAGGATTGGAGGACATGCATCACATGGCTGTATTGTTTGGTGGCAGTACCTAGTTTAAGAATAACTGGGAACCACTTGAAGAGTCAGAACAGAGGAGCAATTGAAGAAAAATGGCATCTCTTGGGTTCTCCTCATCCCACACACACCATTTTGCTTTCCACCTATCCTCTGATTCAGTGGGTCACACACAGGAGTTTCATGGCACTGGTGCTATTAAACTGGAGCCAAAACATTCATTTAACAAAACCCACACCCTCCTCCTGCTTTCCCTGATGTAAATCCCATCAAACTCCTTTGTAATCCTTCAGTATCTTTATTATTGCTTACATAGAGCTTGGCAGTTGGCTAATTATGTGGAAAGTTCTCCTTTCCCTCCTTACCTATTTCTGGAGAGGGCATAAGTTTAAGTAAATGAACCTTTCAGATCCTAACTAATCCAGCTACACCAAAGCTGCCTTGCTTTTTACTTCCCTCTTGGCTTTTCTTTCTTTTCTCCCTTCTTCTTTTCACACACACACCCTTCTTCAATGGATCACATTCTTTGAGAATATTGATAAGGTTGGAATTTGAAGTCAAAAGATTCCCATGTCTAAATTCTCACTCTCCCATCTGTCCATGTGTCTTTGTTTTATTTTTTAAAAATTACTCAGAAGTATTTCCCATGAGGAAAGTATGTGCTCTACCACTGAAGCCAAGTAATGGTGTAATAGTTTGAGTACTGGACTATGACTCTGGAGACCAGGTTTGATTCTCCACTCAGCCATGAAACCCACTGGGTGACCTTGGGCAAGCCATGTGCTCTTAGCTTCATCAGAAGGAAGACCTCCTCTGAACAAATCTTGCAAAAAAAAAAAAAAACCTTGATAGGTTTACATTAGGGTCACCATAAATTGAAAACGACTTGAAGGCACACAACAACAACAACAAGCCACTGATACAGGTCACATTTCTTGGCAGAATGTGGGTGTGTGCAGTCATGCAGAAGGCAAGAGAAAACTGAGGTACTTGTGATAGGTTCCTCGGGCCTAAGGAAGGAAATTTGTCAACCTGTCCTGGACGGGGTCACACTTCCCCTGAAGGTAGAAGTTCGCAGTTTAGGAGTACTTCTGGACTTGTCCTTGCAATTGACATCTCAAGTAGATGCGACGGCCAGAAGTGCTTGCTATCAACTCCGGTTGATACGCCAACTGCGACCCTACCTAGACCGAAGGGACCTTGAAACAGTGGTACACGCTCTGGTAACCTCTCGTCTAGATTTCTGTAATGCGTTTTACATGGGGCTATCCTTGTACCAAGTTCGGAAGCTTCAGTTAGTGCAAAATATGGCAGCCATATTGGTCACCAGTTCATCAAGGTTTGACCATATTACACCTATCTTAAAAGATCTTCACTGGCTCCCTATCTGCTTCTGGGCACAGTACAAGGTGTTGGTTATTACCTATAAATCTCTACATGGCTTGGGCCTGAGTTACTTACGGGACCGCATCTCCCTATATAATCCACTCCGCACTCTTAGAACATCGGGTAAGAACCTATTGGAGATAGCAACCTCTAAGTATGTTGCTACTTCCCAAAGAGCATTTTCAACATCATCTCCGAGACTTTGGGACAGTCTCCCTGAGGAGATCTGCTCGGCGACCTCATTAGAAACATTTAGAAAAGCGATTAAAACCGAGCTTTTTAGCCGAGCATACCCCACCTGATATGAATACCCCCCTGATATGAATGACTTGCCCTGTCTGTGTATGATCCCTGCCTTGTTTGTTGATGCTATTGTTACTGTATGATGTTGTATATTTTATTGTTTTTAGCTGCTTTTTAATTGAATTTTTATGTAACTTTGTGCTTTTTTAGTCTGTAACCCCACTTCGATCCACCAGGAGAGGCGGGGAAACATAAATAAATTTTATTATTATTATTATTATGCAGCCATTTGATTGTTCAGAAAAATGTAATAAAAATGCTAAAAGGCATCTTTATTCCCTTGGTTTTATTATTTCCCCCTTTGAACTTCCTCCCATTCCTACTGAGTCTCTCCTAAGGCACACTTCAGAAACCTCAAACTATTAGTTAATGGGATACAACAATTGTGTGTTGTCTATGCATTTGAACAAGAACCTTTTCATACTACAGGGTTATAGTGCTACGGTCCTACTTTATCTGCCTTGGGTCCATTCTATGAAAATCCTGACATCTGCAGTTTTAAGTTCTCAGCCGAAATACTGTAGTGCCACACCAAGCTTTATACCCAGGGATTTCATAGGATGTTGTCCCAGCAGTGATGTGTGAAAGAATCCAAGGTGTTCCAGTTTCAAAATGTCTAAAAATATGTGGATTAATATCCTGGAATATCCTGGAAGCATTCAGACATTGCAGTGTCTTCTGGACATAATCCTTTAGAACAACAATCCCCAACCTGTGCTCAATGGAGCCCTTAGGGTTCCACATGCACTTCCCATGTGCTCCACGGCTGCTCCAGAAAAATGAAAGAAGTAAAAATTGAACAAAATTAAAGAATAAGAAACAAAAACTAGAATCAAAATAAGAAACCCATTAACTTTTAAGACATAAGATAGGCCACTTAGGGGCTCCACCATAGAAACTGATTCTAAAAAGGGGCTCTGTGAGTCAAAAAGGTTGGGAACCCCTGCTTTAGAATATTATCCCACTTGTGCCCCATTAAAAATGTGCAGCCACCTTGGGCATTTCAGTAAAGCTTGCACAGAACAGCCCAGTGGATTGTGCTGTTTCTATGCGATGATTTGGACAAAAGAATGATTCAGTCAGGTCATGAAAGATGGATGGAAATGCCTGTCTGTATATCTGTCTTCTTAA
>NW_024802940.1:546921-741823 GCF_019175285.1 Sceloporus undulatus | reverse complement strand
ATTCAGATGGTCAGGTTGTGACAGCCACCCTAGCACTGCCATGTTGGAATGTCATGTTCTGCTGATGTCAGGATTCTACCTAGAAATGAGACCTGACATTATCAGAATTATGTTATTTTTAACAATAAAGGCCAAACTAGGCCTTATACATAAATATAAGCATTATCATGTCAGCTTTTTTTTAACACAGGAAAAAGGGGGAAACATCTAAACGGCAATCAGAGCTTGTGAAGTGATTGGGATTATTGAATCTTTGCACTGCACACCAATTCCATATTCCAAAAGAATGTGACATACACACAAACTGTAATGGCAGCAGGTAACACCTATGTCTGTGGGGTACGGAATCCACCCCAGGTTTAATCTGAACTTAAATCATAATAAAATGTAATATCGTGAATCTGGTCCCCCAAATATGTTCAGCACCAAGGATAATTCCTTAGAAGGCTGGACTAAAACCCAGAATGGATTCATCATCCCAGAGGCATGGAAACCACCACCAATATCCCCTGCTAAGCATTTTTTCCCACCACAGAGTTCAACATGTGGAAAACCAAGGTGTGTGTTTGCATGAGCCAATAGATTTGGAGCAAGATGGAAATCTTCCCACCTCCCTTTATATTCATTCATTCATTCATTCATTCATTCAAATCAGTGGTTCCCAGACCTTGGTCCTCCAGTTGTTTTGGACTTTGCCTCCCAGAATTCCTGACTGTTACTTACTGACTGCATGGCTTTTGGGAGCTGCATCCAAAACACATAGAGGATCAAAATTTGGGAATCACTGATTCAAATCATGTCACATCTTTTGCCCAAACTTGGGACGCAGGGTGGCTAAGGATCCATGTTCCAATACCAGATGCTCCTTTAGAAGTGTCTGCTTCTCTGTCTAAAGAGCAGCAGAATCCATCTCACAGTCTCCCTCATTTAGTGCTCTCCAGATGTGCTAGTTTGTGACTCCCAGCATTCATAGCCAACAATTGTAATCTTACACACTGGGGAGGCATCAGAATGAGAAAGGTTGTTGCCTGCATTATTATATGTAATATTTGGTCTGCTGCTTAGTCTAGAGTGTATATTTTATTTTTAAAGTCACTATGGATATAAAATAAGTTCTCTGACTGCTATATACAATCCACTAGGCATTCAGCTCTATTGAAGCTCTAGCCAAAGAATACACATTATGAACTTGGCTATTGTTTGTTCTTAAAACAGTTCTGTTCAGATACTCAGTGTACCTGGGAACTTGAAATAAGATTTTAAAATGAGCAAGGTTATAGAATCATCTCTCAGTTATTTCACTGGTCTGTCTTCAAAGACAATAGCATGTTTGTACATTACAACACCTGACTTCAGCCCATGCTAAATCTGCAGTATTTAAAGAGACAGCATCATATGGATAAGGCCAATTGAAAAAGCCCTTTAAAAATTATTGTTGATAATTATCTTTATTACTTATCTGACAATAGGATGGGAAGGATGAACCACAAAACTGACCCTGCTTATGGGACACCAGTAAGAATGCAATAAGAAATTGCTGCTGCTGTAGTGGGGGAAGGCCACCTAGTCTGATCTGAATTTGTGTTTGGAGTCAATGATGGACTGGATGCTGGTAACGAAATTGAAATTAAATCTGGACAAAGTGATGGTATACGTCAGAAGGCCTACTAAGGTATATCCATAGTACATTTTGATATCACTTTAAGCAGCATCACTTCACTTGGTTAAATGTTGGGATTTGTAGTTTCATAAGATACTTGAAACCTCTCTGCTAGAGAATGCACTAGCACTTTCTAAGTACTTCACCAAACTAGAAATCCCAGGCTCATATAGAATGGAGTAGTGGCAATTCAAGTTATATCAAACTGCCATTATTTTGTGGTGTGGATACACCTCCAATCCAGGAATAAGATGTCAGCTTGTCCTTTGTAGGGCTGATCTCTCTGTAAAAAATTTAAATTGTAGCTGGAAATTGGTCTTGTGATTTAGATGTTCAGGTGTCAGATTTTGCCCACTTTCTACAGGTAGTTCAGCTGCACCTACTGCTTCCTTATTCTGACCTGCCCTTTTTCCTACATATGCTCATTACATCTTGACTGAATGACTGTAACAGGCTTGGCCTAGGTAAGGATGCCCTTGAAAACTGCTTTGAAATTTCAGTCATTGCCGAATAGTGCCACTCCAATACTGACAGGAGAAAAGAGCTGACATCACATGAACCCTCTTTCAATCTGTTGCACAGGCTGCAAGTACACTTCACATTAGATAAATTCAGGTGGTGTTTACCTAGCATTCCCAGAATCCCCCAGGCAGCATGATCACTGATCGTGCTAACTTGGGAATTTAGAAAGTTGTACTCCAAAAAAAAAAAAAGAACTTTTCCAAGCTCTGAATAAAAGAGTACACAAATGTAGTGGAACCTTTAGAAGCCGGGAAGAATTGTGAAGACTATTGGGATCTTCTTTTCCTTGCCTTTACCAAGAAACAATGTTCAAGAAGTAGAATTCCTCAATATGGCACAGGATGCACTGATGTTGGTTGGCATGAGAAATAAGCCCAAGATCATTGCCTCCTCAATGGTTATCCCTGTTCAGACCAAATGCCTGTTTATTCCTATTGAAGGTGAACAAATCTTTTGTGGATTTACTTTTGTGCCTTAGCACAAAAGACTTGATTAAGACCATCATTAAGGGTGAAAATTCCAATGCTAAACTTAAAATTTTCCAGATGTAGTATAGCAGAGCTAATGAACATGCTATTCGTTAAACTAACTGAAATGAAAACACATCTGATACATGTCCATACATTTTGCCCCAGGCAAAGTACATTCCATTAAAAATTATTTAGGTTACAGAAAATTAAATGTTCCCATGGAGGAATAGCTCATGGTCAAAGGTAACAGTGCACTATGTGGCCCACATGTGTTTTTGGTCTGTTTAGCCCTTGTGATCAGCAAAGCTCAGTCATACAAGTGGGGGAAATCTGAGAGACTGGGGAGGATGGTGACCAAGAAAGAAAAAGAACATTCTTTAGAAGACCAACAAACTAAAGACGTAAATGTATTTGCATTTATTTGTGAAATAGCAATTGACCTGATGGTATTGCTATTCTGTTTAGTCTGTATAGCTATCTCATTTCTGCCTAACACAGCACAGTGTGTGTCTCTTAGAGGTAGCAAACTTAGCATGCCTATACTCTGTAGTTTCCGTTTTACATATCTGTGTGTAGTGGTTTGAGCTTTGGGCTCTAAGTCTGGAGAGCAGGGTTCAAATCCCTGTTTGACCATGAAAATCCACTGGGTGACCTTGGGCAAATCAGTCTCTAAGCCTTAGAGGATGGCAATGGCAAACCCATTCTGAAGAAACGCGCCAAGAAAACCCTGTGGTAGAGTCGCCATAAGTCGGAAACTATTTGAAGATGAACAACACACACATACACATACACTAAATCTTTAGGCAGAGCATGTATGCCGTCTTCTGTTTGTTGGTTTTAGCCACAACCTCTCTCTTCCTGCATCAGTTAGTCTGAGTATATTTGTCCTCCATTTTGCATTCTACAGTTGTTTCTCAATCCTCTATTTGAAGGAGAATGTTACAAAGCATCACACGATGACATGTCATGAAACCATTAGTATTTGTTAGTAAATCTACTTCATAGGTTTTACAAAAAAGACTACCCCTACTTTATCTTTCTGGTAGATCCTGTGGGTGGTGGGACAGGTTTCTGCTCACCTGCTTGCAAATACTGATTATTGTGTTTGTGAGATACACTAATAAAGCTCACATTCCTCAATAATTTATCTTGGTTGAACAGCAACACACAGCATTAAGAGAACGAGTACAAAGCCAATTATAGACTCTAGGCACCTTGCCTAACAGTTTCACCCTGTATACTGTATGCAACCTTCTTTTATCTGCAGTTCTTGCTTCCTGTAGAATGAAAAAACACTGCTTTAACGCTTTCTGTAGTGCATATTCTTACAAAGCAGTCACCTCATCAATATTCTCCTTCAGTAGGATTGAACTGGAATGCGAAGCATCTGGATCTCCAATGTTTTGGCTTAAAGTCTCCATCAACTCCATCCATTATGACCAAGTATGAGGAATTATGGGAGCTGTAGTCCAAAAAGATCTCAAAGACTAAAGGTTGTCTATCCCTGGATTAGAAAGACCATGCAGCATCAATGGCAGCCTGTAACTTCCATGAAAGGGGTGCAGTAAATATTATTCCCAGTTTAAAAGAACTATTGAAGATCTCCACTATCTTGTCAAATAATATCCAGCACTTGAGATAGTTTCTTCGAAATATGAAATAAAACTATCAACAGCTCAACTGCACCCCTAACATGGAAACCACCTGCAAGGGCCAAAGAACTCTTTTTAAGGTAGGAGGGTTAAAAACTGGCAAGCAGCGTTTTATCAATTTTGCCTACATCTAGGTACTTTTTAAATTAAACAATAAAAACAGGGAATGCAATGTTTTACATTAACAGCAACATAAACAACCAACAGAAGCAGGAAATACTCTTACTACCATAAAAGCAATCTTAACAAAATATTACAAAACTGAGTAAATATTTTAAAAAAACTATATATCAAGCAAAGTGAATGTGTGTGTGTGTGTGTGTGTGTGTATATATATATATATATATATATGAACGTATTAAATGAATGCAAAGGTGTTTATAAGGTTTCCTATCATATCCATTCCTACACTACACTATGGAGATATGTTAGAAAAGAAAACAGTAGATCTTGTCTGATCTTGAAAGCATAATACTCTCACAAGAAATGGCAAACACAGGTATTTCTACCACATCTGAGCTCAAAAGAAGATCAGGAGTAGGTCACAGTTAGAGGGGAGAGCAACTTACGTCTCCCATTCCTTACAGTTCAATTATTCTTAAACATGAAGACTCCTATAAGCATGATGTGTGCATAGACATCCCCTCCCCTTAGAAGTCCCACTAAGGGTAGCTTAGGGCATGAGTATATTTTTATGATTATCTTTTTAGTTCTTTCTTGCAGTTTTTCACAATTTTGCATCAACAGTTTTTGTCCTCACTATTCCTGTATCCTTTCTCATAATCTCATTTGTGCAAATACTTTTGCCCACACCAGTGCCATCACAAGTTGCATTGACTCATATTCTGATGCCCAAATATCCAGAGAAAATTGATCTTTATGTGGAGGTTTGTTAAGGTGTCTATCAAATGATGCGCTCCTACACACGTCCACTACTTTTGTCCCCCATTTCCACTTTATTTGTGAGATCGCTTGGACATAGTTGACCGCAGAAAAAGAGCAGTGGGAATAGATTGTCATGATGGATGGGTTGAATGACATGTTGGAGAGTTCATTTGAGTGTGCATAAAATTGATTACGTGCTCCATTTCTTATTTATCTCTATATGCTTCAACATGCAGTACATTTCTGATTGATAATTCCTTTTTTTTTAATTAATCTTTATTTCAGTTTCATTAAAATGACATATATACATAACAATACATATATAACAAATACAACATATAACGCATAACAAAACACACAAATAACAAGACATCCATTAGGTCTTAGACTATACAAATTATGACAAAGACAGAACGGTTGCAATGGTGGTTCGAGAGGACGTCTTTTGAGGTTGCTCTCGAAAGAGCAGTCCGCAGGACGTGGTGTCGGGGCTGGCAAATGCCAATCGAATCTTTCCTGGATAAGGGAAAGTCGGATGGCACTCTAATTAAACCAGTGGGGCTTCGAGGGACTGTGAGTCTTTTTAAATCTTGGCTCCTTTCCCATAGCCTTGGTTTGTGGGTTGCCGCGTCCGCGTCCTTGCAGCGCCTTGAGCGCGAAGAAACACCTGCAATTTTTATTTATTATTCTTTTTTCACTGTTTGTGGATAAAACTACTCTGATTATGAAGAGGACAAACGAAGGCAGGAGTATTTAATACCGCTAAACTTCTCCAGCAGAAGGAAGGACACAAGATAAGCTGGGGTAAACAAAGTTGCTTTGCTTTAATCTCCGAGGGGAAATTCCTTGGAAGAAATTGATAGCTTTCTCAAACT
The DNA here is from genome assembly GCF_019175285.1 of Sceloporus undulatus. Lineage (NCBI taxonomy): Eukaryota > Metazoa > Chordata > Lepidosauria > Squamata > Phrynosomatidae > Sceloporus > Sceloporus undulatus. The sequence continues at coordinate 735,759 of NW_024802940.1, read as the reverse complement.
TACTAAAGAAATGACACTTATATGCAACCATGATTGATAATTCCTGAATGAGGGGTCAACTACATAGATATCTTGGTTGTCCAATTTGTCTGATTATTTTGCAGCAGGGGGGTGGGCTAATTTAGCCAATGGTATCTGTTTGAGGGGGAGCTTGAGCACTGTATGTCTCTTCCATTCCTGGGCCCTTGTCAACCAGCCTTAAAAAATGAGTGGTTGCAGTGGTTCTTTCACCTACTGTGTTGTTAAGCTCAATAGAAGGTACTCAAACACTGGGATGTTTGATCCTAATCCACAGCCTTTGCTGAAAAGACAAACATATGCTTTCCCTGCCTAACAGTTTCACCCCATGTACTGTACACAACCTTCTTTTATCTGCAGTTCATGTTTACTGTAGCATGAAAAAAATACTGCTTTAATTCTTTCTGTAGTGCATGTTATTACAAAGTGTTTCATGTCACTTCACTTCTCAGCATTTTTCTTTTTTAAAAAATTATTGCTGCAATCAGTGTGGTGATAATTACTATAGGTCCATCGCCTGATCCAGTGCTCTTTTTCTGAGGTCACCTATGTCCATTTGGTGTGCCTGTGCTTTTTAATGGGGCTGCCTGATGTGCTTTTCAACCCCTACTGTTTATCTGGCTTTCAATATTCTTCAAATGGGAGAACTTCAGTTCTGTTCCTCAGGGTCAGATATGATTTTGTTGGCAGCAGCTGCATTAAATTTTTGTGGGTTGGTGGTGGTGGTGAAATTCCTAAGTTTGTTATCAAAAAAAATTGCTCTTGTGCAGGACAAATCCTCAGTTAGGCAGTTAACATCCTCATATTGACTTGAGGGATATAATGTAATTTAAATTTGTTGAAGTTTGTGCCTATGCAACCATAGAAACTTCTAGCTGTTATTACAGTTGAAGCAGGTAAGGCAAATGGATTGCAGTGTCAAGCCAGGGAATTGTACATTTGGTACTCCATATCCACGGATTCTTTATCCACAGTTTCAACTGTCCACAGCTTGAAAATATTAAACATATATATATAAATCCCAAGAAGCAAACCTTGATTTTGCCATTTTATATAAAGGACACAGTTTTATTTTGCCATTGTATTTAATGAGACTTGGGTGGGTTACAGACCGCCCGTTTGGGGCGGCCTGCACCCGCCCCTTTCCCTACTGTATTGGGGCCTCAGCTGCCAAACCGGCAGCCTCCGAGGCCCCGATCTGCCGCTTTCCAGGCCGCAGGGAAGTGGCAAAAGGCCGCTTGCCCACGGCCTGGAAAGGGGTGTCCTTGGGGCTTCAAATCCCAAGGACACCCAACGACAGCGGGGAAGAGGAGAAAGGAGCCGCTTGGCCCCTTTCTCATCTGTGTCGCTGGGCGCAGCCATGTAAAGGCTGCGCCCAGCGACGCAAACCCCAGAAGGAGCTCCATTTCGGAGCTCCTTCTTGCACCGCGGAAAGGGCGCAAAGACGTCCTCATGCGGCGCAAAGACGTCAAGTCCGCGCCGCCTCATTTGGAGGTGGCACGGTCGTGACGTCATAATGGTGGCGGCCATGTGGAACGGCCACCGCTATTTTGTATAGACTGGGTCCATACTAGGGTTAGGGGCGTCAGGAAGTGACGCCCCTTTCTAACCCTAATACGGACCCAGTCCGTATTTTCAGGCCCGTCTGTAACGGGCCTATAGCATCCACAGATTTTAGTATCCACAGGGAGTTCTGGTGGAACCAAACCTCAGCAGAAACCAAGGGTCCCCTATGTTTTGTAACAAAATGGTTTCTGAGATATTTGTAAGTAATCTCCACACTTCATGCATTTACTAGGTATGCTGAATAAATTCCAGTGCTAGGATTATAGGCAAGGTTATGAAACCCATTACCTTTTGTTACAGCACTCATAGTTCCTATGTCTAGAAGTATCAAGTGGGTGTGGTTTGGCTAAAACATGGCTTGTCTGTAGAGTCCCCCTCTTCATATAATTCATTCAACCTGGTAATCAAGATTACTAGGAGTAAATTTTATAAGGTATGAAGTGATACTAACCATGGCACCAGCAGTAACCCATTAGCAAGCTGGTAGCATACCTCTCATATAGTGCTTGGAAAAGTTACTTTTGGAATTAAAGCTCCCAGAATCCCCCAGCCACCCATACAGTCTTTCTAAATTTGGCTCTTACATGTCCTTGATTGTTAGGGAACCTAAATCATGAGGCTTTCCCTGCTGCCTTTCATGGTTACATAATGTCTCCTTGGCCCCATAACTTTCATTATTTTCATGATTCGGGTACATCTGTTTCTAAAGGTTGATAGAAACCATTGTGAGGGTGCTAAGGACAGCTCAGACTGACATTTCTATGTGCAAACTGGAGAGAAAGAGCACAATATTTTGGAATATTCTTTCTGAGAATTCTGAAACAACACACAATTCTAACTCTAATTTCCTCCCCAGAAAGCCCCCTGATGACCTGTTTACCTCTGCATAACGTGGTTCTTTCCTAATCCAATATTTTCAATGTACGCCATTCCCTCTGTCCCTTGAAGGTGTTTTGGTCTTAAACCCATTTTGAGCTCCATGAAAAGTGGTTGCATTTCATCCAGTCTAGAGGAAGGTCACACAATTTCTCCATAGTAAAGTTGGCTAATCAGAATTCTTTTAAAAAGTAGCATTCGAGAACAAACTGTTGAGGGTGAGTTTGAGAGCTCTCATGATTAAAGGCTATACTTGTTCTGTATCTGGACTTCCATTCACACAACAAACTTCAGTTGCTGTTTTTTCTCCTCTCCTTCAGCCTTCTGTACAGTGATGTCCCCCTCATGTGCTCTTGCATTCTCTCAGCCCTCTGTGCGATTTAAAGAATCTTTATTGATGCCATTTTCTCAATGGATGGACGTAACTGGATTTCACTTGAAGTCTGTGAATTATGGTCTAGGAGTATCTGGTGAAAAATCTTTGCTCTGCTATAATGGACACACTCTAGCCTTTGGTAAAACACTATGTCAGCCTCACCCTGTTCCTTGCTACCTTCCCCATTAATGCTACAGAATTACTGTATACTGCAGAGTTATTGCAATCACTATTGAAAATATATATTGAGTGCTCCGAGTGTGTGTGTGTGTATACACACACACACACACACACACACATAGATGTGCACTGAATCTCAAGAACTAGCTGCTCTCACAAGTTTAGAGCCAATGAAAGTTGCATTTACACATTAGGATTTAGTGTTAAATCCCCCAAAGGGGGATCTTTTAAAATTCCTTTCAGGTGCTGACCCCCCCAAAAAAAACCATGAAAAATTTTCCAATAATAGGCAACAAACTCCTGAAAAGAGCCCTATGCAAAGTGAAATTCCTCCCTTTAATCTAGAAATGTACTTTCACCAATATTGCTCTAGCTGCTCTGGATTTGTAATACTCCTTCTTCCTTATCATGAATGTCTGCAGTATGAATGTCATTTGGAAAGTGCCCTTAGCAGCATTTTAAATTATACTCTAAATTCAGATGTTATCATTAACATGCATTTTGCATTACTTTTGAATTCCCCTTTCCAGTGCAAATCTACGCATTTGCTCTCTCTCTCTCTCTCTCTCTCTTTTTTAAACATACTAGATTGGAAATTTTCAAAGAAATCTACTCCTTTCCTACCCCCTCCATACTTTTTATCTCCTGGTACTCCATTTCACTGCAGCCTCTGTTTTCCCCTTGTCTTTTTATTCAGCGTGTGACTCATCTGCAAGCACAAATTACCTTTGCTAAAGTATTCTTAGGAGAAATAATTAGCCACACAAGCACCTCCTCTGCAGGCGCCTACATATGCCTCAGAGACTGGGGCGCTTGACATAAATCATTTAGTCCTGAGCCCTAGCACACACCTCTCCCAATGGGCTCTGTAATTGGCAAAGTAGTTGCCAACTGGGTTTAAAGTGATTTGAAATTGTTTTCCATACAGCCTTGCTGATATCTAAAGGTTTTCCCTTTACCTCAAGCATGAGTTACAGTAACATGATTGAATGTAACCAGTTATTCAGTTCAAGCTGTGATTCTGATACGGTATAGACAATATAAATTCCCCGGAGTTTTGTGCGGCCACCTCAACGGTCCATTTAAGTCCAATTCAATTAGGCTCACTGTAGTTCTTAGGATTTCACAGGTACGTTTGCGGCAGCCTTGAGGCTTGAATGTGAGAACAGTATTCATCCAGGACTTTTAAATTAGGTCTCAGGTGTCATCATTCTCAATGAATTATTACAGTGGTATGTTGTTCATGCCACTACAGTTAAGGTTATGTTAGTCTCTCAAGTCAGCCATTTTAACACACCGAGAGCTGAGTGATGCCTTGTAAGGTCCTTCTGTAACAGTAACTTTTGAAACCCAGTTCTTAAAATAATTACATTATCAGGAAAACATGAAGAGCCTCGCTTTTGTTTATTTATTTATTTTAAAATTATGTATGTATATAGCATGATGAGCTTCTGGATTAGTCAAGGTTTCCAAATAGTGTGAATTTAGAAAAGGCCTATTTGGTTAAGGCCAATAACATTTTGCTACTGTATGCCAAAATGAAAAAAAATATGCATCTGCCCCAAACAATTAGCAGTTTAATCCCACAACAGTGATAGTATAATAACAGCACATACTGTGAGGTCCTGTGGAGCTCAGTGGGGTTTCCTACTGTGCACCCAGGATCATGTTTGATTTAGGCAATGAGATAAAAGGGAGAATGCAGCAAAATATATGTGAAATGTCCAAGCAACTGATGTTTATATTTTTCTCTTTGTTTATGTTTTAGGAAGAATATTAAGTACCAAGAATATTTTTCTAACAAATAACTAGACAAATAACAAAGGGTTTAGGTTTTCAGAGGGATAGGATCATGAATTTTTCCAGACAAAACTTTGGTTTTCTTTTCAAAGTGAATGTCCATGAGTTGAGGTACAAAGAGACTTCTCTGCACTCTCAGATGACTATGCAGAACCACTGAGTTACTTCTGTCTTCCAAGTAATAATCTGCTAGTAGTGATGCTACATGTAGTGCCACCATAAAGGGAGGAGCTACAACCAAACCCTCATTAACTTAGCTAAAACTTCCTTCAGCTTGGCTGGTGGTGAGGCAAGATGGAAATGATAGTTCATTAGAACCTGGAGGGCTATAGGTACCTCACCCCTTTGCTACAGGATGGGCCCAGAAGAAAAAATGACAGAACACCACTTGATGTATCATCAGCAATCTACAGCCCATCACAGCAAAGATGCTTCCATGTTAAAGGGCTTTTATGATAGGCCTGCCCTTGTTTACATGCTGTTCTTGTTGTTGTTAGCTGCCTTCAAGTTAACTTTGATTCAGACCAACCCCATGAATGAGACACCTCTAAGCCTCTCTGTCTTAATCTGCTCTGCTCAGGTTTTGCATGCTCCAAGCCATATTTTCCTTGATAGAGTCTATCAATCTGGTGTATGATCTATCTCTCCTTCTACTGCCCTTCACCATTCCTAACAATATCATCTTTTCTAGTGTGTCTTGTCTTCTCATAATGTGTCTGAAGTACAACAGCCTCAATTTAGTCATCATGGCTTCCAAGGAGAGTCCTAGAACCCATTTATTTGTCTATTTGGCCATCTATGGTATCCTTAACACTCTTCTCCAGAACCACATCTCAAATTGATTTATTTTCTTTCTATCAGTTTTCTTCACCATCCAGCTCTCACATCTGTACATGATGATGGAAAATATGATGGCTTCAATGATCCTAACTTTGGTGTTTAGTTTCATATCTTTACACTTCAATATCCTGTCTAGTTCTTTCATAGCTGCCCTTCCCAGCCTCTAGTCTTCTTCTGATTTCTTGATTGCAATTCCCATTCTGATCAATGTTTAAGCCAAGCTATGGGAAATCCTAACTATTTCAACTTCCTTGTTGTGCAGATCACATTTCTGTAACTCTTCTGTGGTCATTATTTTTGTTTTCTAATGTGGAACATTAAGCCTGCCTTGGCACCTTTCCGTCTGACTTTCTTTAGTAATTGTTTCAAGTCTTTGTTGTTTTCTGCTAGTAGAATGGTATCCTCTGCATTTGTCAGACTGTTGATGTTCCTTCCTCCAATCTTCACTCCTCCCTCTTCCATGTCTAAACTTGCTCTGTGTATGATATTTTTTGCATACAAGTTGAATAGAAATGGTGATAGAATACAACCTTGTCTGGCCCCCTTTCTGATTGGGAACCATTGTGTTTCTCCATATTCTGTTCTGACAGTAGCTTCCAGTCCTGAGTATGGGTTTTGCAATAAGGCAATCTAATGTAAAAACCCTTAATTCTAGGGTGGAAACCTGAGGAACATCAAATACTGGACTCCAACTTCCAACAGTCCCAAATAACATGTTCAACAGCCAGGATAATGAAATCTGTTATCTAGTAACATCTACCATAGGGATATAATTCTTCATTATTTTTTTCTTGAAGGAAAGAATTAGTAATTTGAGAAATTTTCTTCTAGATTTGAGAAAGTCTCTAAAAAGTGTGCAGTTTTTGAAGATGACTTGCAGTTCTGAACTTACTTTGTACAAAAATTCACAGATTTATTTTCACAGGAAACAGCATTTTCTGCACAGGAACATTATTTCAATCTTTGGATATTTTTTCATATGTAATCTAGAGGGCCAACCCTGCCCTAATCTAAAACAACTGCTTATCAGCAACAATAGGCCGCATAACAGAGATACAAACACAGGAACCAAATCCTGCAATAAAACCAGATGTCAACTCTTGTCTCCATATCTATTCAGATAAGGATATTATAGGATCTGATAATGTCATCAGGAGCGTCACTAGCAAAAAGTAAAACAGAATAATAATTCGTAGCAAATCCATGCTCAGGCAAATACAAACACTAAAGAGTACTGATAGTGTCAAGAAGCAGGGTTGAAAGCAGCAAGCTGCTAGGGAGTGGCTGGGAGATTTATAGGCAACTGTTTTAAGACCCCAGGCACCTAATTAGGTCAGTGTCTTCTACTTAATAATTTCTGCATGAGGCACAACCTTTCTTCATCTTGTAGTCACGCAATGAATGATGACAATTGGTCTTCAGCCTCTGCAGCCTCCTTCTGGGAAGCAAGGCCCCTCTCTGCATCAACCCCCAGCTCCCCTTACTCAGAAACTGTGATCAAGAGCTGCTGATTCCTAGCAGTCTGCCTCCTCCTGTCTATCTAAATCATCCAACTCTAGAGGATGAGTTACAACAGTCTTGCCCAAGGCTGAAATCTATAAATAAGTTGGAGTTTCCATGTTGGAACACAACAGCGTAGTCACTGAAAGGATTATATTTTGGGAATTATAAATTGGAATAAATTGAGATTAACTTGAAATAGATGAATATGTATGGTGTGGCAAATGCCAATAAGTGAAGTTGATGCTTTACCTCAGTCTTTTATAGGGATGAAAGTGGAGAACTATGGAGCAACAGAAGTTTCTGGGTCACAACCCTGAATATTGGCCATGGTGGCTGGACTTCTTGGAAGACAGAGTCTGGCAACCCCTGGAAAATCTGAATTTACCACACCTGCTCTAGAACAAGAAAAATGAGCTGTGATCCCACATGGGCACTCTTTTAACAAGAGTGCACTCTAGCATGGTATATTGTGCAACCATATTGTATACATCAATCCCTTCACTCTTAATAAAAGAATATCTGTGAGCAGCACAAAAGCATAACACAGGAGATTATCACATTGGTTTTGCTCCAGCGATAGATGCAGGATGTAACTTTAAGATGTGGATATTATCGCATTTCCCTGTCCCCGGCGAGTACGCAGCCTGTTTGCATCTTTTCACGAATGGGAAAATCCTGTTCTTGAAAATATGTGGGAGGAGTCAAGAGAAGCCCAGCTTGAATGGGAAAATAAGTCCTGGACACAAGATCTGATAGTTGATGGGGGAGGGGAGTGGGCTTCTAAGGTTCAAGACACACCACAGAGATAATCCATCCCTGGCTCAATGCTAGAGAATCCTGGGAATTGTAGTTTATTGTAGCACCAAAGCTCTCTGACAGAGAAACAAAAATGTCTCACAAAACTACAGTTCCAGAATTCCCTAGCATTGAGCCAGGGCAGTTAAAGCAGTCTCATACTGACTGATTTCTGTAGTGTGTTTTGGACCTAACAGAGCCTACAACCAGGCAGGCTTCTATGTAGAATAGAGCCCTTTGGGTAATCTGGATCCAAATCATATAGGTCATAACCATGTAACTAAGGCATGTGTCACAGCTCACACATCTCTAAGAAGGGATTCAGTTTACTGACTAGATTTTATAAATGTTCTGCTAACCACCACAAAAGCTCAGAAATCCAGGTTGAGTTGAATTCAAGAGAAGACCCAAGCTCCAAATCTGTATCTTTAAGGGGAGCGCAACCCTGTCCAGTAGAGGTTGAATCCCTATTCCCTGATGTCCCTTTCAGGTGTACAGGAGGACCTCTGTCGTGTCTAGATAAAGCTTCAGTTTGTACATTGAGTCCAACCATTACTAACATCAGACTCTGATTGCGGCTTCTTTTTCCACTGCCGGGAACCCTCGCCATTTGGAGGCTGAGGCTTCCCAGCGGTGGAAACGGAGGTGCCGGCAGACCGCCCTTTTTGGGCCCTCTGTAAAGCACCTCAGATTGAGATGGAAAGGTAATAATTAGAGCCAGATGTCATTAAAAGATATTGTAGATGAATCTAGCATAGAGAAACAGTGGTCCTCCAAATGATGATGACTTGTCCTGACATCTTTCACCATTGGACCAGACTGGCTGGCATTGGTGGGAATCAAAGTCCAACATCTTCAAAGCCATTGATTTTTCACCCCTAGATTAATGGCTGAAAACAGGTTAGAAGACTGTCACCTGGCCTTCCAGTTTATCAGCACAACCCTCACTCATCCACCAATTTCTTTCCCATCTTCTTCACCTCAGTTCCCCAAATATCTCCTCCCACCCACCTCCTTTCACCTCATTACACAGTCACGGCTCAAGATGTATTTCTGCTTGACATGGAATCCCAATGAGTATCTCACCCTCATCAGTAGATCCAACAATCTGCTGAACAATTTAGATGTCAGTTCCTAAATGGTGAGATACTCAGGCACATGGCGGAGTGGGCCATTGTACTCTCCTATCCTGTAAGTCATTGGGGTTAGAAACGCATGGTCTTCCAGATGTTGTTGGAATCTAAGTCCAATCATTTCAGCATGACTAATAGTCAGGGATCACAAAGGATCTAGTCCTGAGATGGACTAGTGGAGATGATGTGGGTAACTATTTGTTTTTCTTCCCCTAGCCCCATTGCAGATAAAAATCAATGACAATCTAGCTAAAAACAACCAGAAGAAACTTTGTATTCCATCTGCACCTATTTCTTTTTTGCCAATTTTTATTTTATGTTGGGTGTTGAATTGGAGGGGGGGCATTAAAGGTTTTGACCACCATGGAAGAGTGGTATTTTACCAATGTTAATTTTTATTTTATTTTTTATTTTTTTACTTAGAAATGCTCGGAGAGAGGTGTGGGTTGGGGATTTGGAGGGGTTTGGTGGCTTCAAAAAGTGTCCCTAAGGGCCACATGTGACTCACGTGATCCAGTTTCCCCATCCCGACCTATTATAACAGTATCTAGAGCACTCCCAATTCCCTGCTCTTTTGTGTATGTAGACATTTTGCATTCAGCACCTCTTGTCGTTGATTGCAGACAATGTCTATTTTAGTATTCTTTTTAAGTAGCAATTTTTTCTTGCAATGCAAGGGCTTCAGAAAAATTAAATCCAATCATGCCCTTAAATCTTAAAGAACTGAAATTAATAGCCTGGAGTAGTGTCTTACCACTTATAAAGCATGACACTCCCAGTTTCGTACATGTGTCCTGTTTGTATAACTTAATTTTTCATTCTTTCTTAATTCACCAGTGTCCTGTAAAGGATGATATCTCTATATTTGCTATGGATGCTGAAATAGACCCATATGACCCGATAATTTGGAAGTGAGTAAGCTACTGTAGAACAACACTGACATCTAGTGGTCTCTACAATGAACACAGCTATGATCTTCCATATAGTGGCATTGCCTAGTATGTTGTTGTTGTTGTTGTTGCTGCTGTTGTTGTTGTGTACCTTCAAGTTGTTTCCGACTTATGTTGACCCTGAACCCATGAAAGAGGACTATCATGGGGCAGGTTTGTTCAGATGAGGTTTGCCATTGTTTTCCTCTGAGGCTGAGAGCATATATAGTCAGTTTAGAAGAATACAATTCATTTGAAAGTCTTCATACTAATTATCATACATGTTGTGAGACATTATTAAATGATAGGAAAAGAAAAAATATTGAAAATAAATTGGTTATCTTGAAAGAAAATGTGGTTCCAAAAGGGATGTGCTTTTGAAAATCTTAGCCCAAATCTATCTTGACCATAGTCTAAGGCCACAACTGCACAGCTGAAATCATGCATTTTGACACTGCTTTAACTGCCATGGCTCAGTGCAATGGAATTCTGAGATTTGTACTTTGTTGTGGTACCAGAGCTCTCTGACAGAGAAGACTAAATATCTCACAAAGCAACAAACCCTATAATTCCATAGCATTGAGTCATGGCAGTAAAAGGAATGTCAGACCGCATTATTTCGTCAGTGCAGTTGTGGCCTTAGACTATGGTCAAGATGGAGTTGGGCTAAGATTTTCAAAAGCACATCCCTTTTAGAACCACATTTTCTTTCAAGATAACCAGTTCAATTTCAATATTTTTATCCTGTTTATTTTTCTTTTCCTGAGAGCCCAGCTCTGTGCTAACCTGATCCAGTCAAATGGAGAGCTCTTGTTTTGCTGAGGTGTGAGAGAGATGGGGCACTGTCCATTCTATCTTGGCATGATTGTGCTTCTGATCTAAAGGCATTGAGGTAGAGAAATGGTGGCTGTGTAGATACATTGGACTCCAGTGTCTATCAGCCCCAGTTGGAATGGGCAATGGTCCAGCAACATCTGTAGAGCCAAACATTCCTCTGAGCTATGGAGTGTCAACCATGAGTCAACATAGACATTAGTCACGTTGGCTGCCAGGATCAGGATGGCAGTGCAGCACATCTGAAATGCACCAGATGAGGGTGGGGGAAGCCAGGAAACTGCTGGTTTTCATTGGTACTAAGAACCACATAATTTTATAATATTTTTTTAATTGTCTCCCTGCTTGGAACTACAGGTAGAAAAAAAGCCATACTTTAGGGAGAGGTAATTATACAGTTAAAAGCTGGACTTCACTGCAACATTGTAGTGATGGATGCATAAGTGGGTGCCTTTAAAAGATCATTAACTAATTTCAGGAAGGACAGAGCCATCTGTGGCTACTAGTCATGATGGCTATATACCATATGGAGTATCAGAGAAACATGGCCTATTTTATATCAGTTGCTGGGGAATATAAGATGGCGTTAAAAACCTGTACTTACATTCTTGTGGTGGGCTTCTCATAGGCAACTGACTGGTCAGTATGTGAAAACAATATGGAATACTAGATCAAGGATTCTTAATGTTTCTTGTTCCATGGACCTCTTTAGCATCTGGTGAAGCCCATGGATCCCTTTGCTATCATGTGTAATTTCAAGTTATCTGCAACAACCGTAATATATGAAAATATCTGTGATTCCCATTGGTGACAAATTCACAAGAACTGCTAATATTACTGCACTGTAGTTTGTTTCATACATTTATAGTTGAGGGAAATGATAAATTTCAGTTAGAGAGGTTAATGAAAATAAATATATATTTTTCCATCGAAATTCATAGACCCCATGAAATCTTTCCACAGACCTCTTGGGGACCCCAGGTTACAGACACTGGGACAAGCTAGACCCTTTATCTGAGGTGGCATGGTTCTTCCCATGTTCTTACTTTCTTTTAGGTTCATGTAAAGTCAAGAACGCCCGGGTAAAAAGTCTGAAATAAAAACTGTATTTGCCTTACTTTTTTTTTCAACCAGCCCTCCTCCTGTCCCTTTAACAACATATTCTTTCTACCCCATTCCATTCATGTTTAGACTGGAAGTTCTTATTTTGAAGGTAAAGGCGAGATCTGTCCAAAGCATCAGGATTACCTTCCTTTCTTAAAAGTTAGTAATTAATTTTTGGTTCATTTCTGAATAGCCAGTGGGGATGGGGGAGATAGATATAGTTGAGCAGCATACCCATTGCCGGGCAAGTTGGAAGCCATGGTTCCCCTGTCTTTGGTATGTTAGTTTTATAGCAGTTACCATAGTCAATTAGATTAGCTGGTTTAGTTTAAGTTTGTCAATCTGGACATTGTTTTATATTAATAGATATTTGTTGTGATGGTTGTTGCTTTTTTGTAGTTATGTGTTAATAAAACTATATTTTTAAAAGAACTGCCTTCTTCCCACTAGCTGTGTTTTGTGTTTCTCCAGCTTCTGTTCACCTGGAAAATTGACCGATTTGCCGTTGAGTTTGAAACTTCCCAAGGGCCAGGCATGCTCCAGCTGGTGAGCCATAATCACATGTAACCTGCCCCCATTGGTAATGATATGCTAATTTATGCCCCCACATCAAGCATCTGTGTTACCATTTGTGCTGAGGATACAAGCAGAAGATATTTGACAGTTACTCAGGTGTTAGCGGCTAAAGGAGAAAAATCAGATTTATTCCCCATTACTGCCACTGCAGTAGAGCAATGGAGACTGGATCCCCCTTGCTAGTGTTTCATGATGGTATGTCAATAGTTTAGTCTTCTTGGTGATGCATCACCAAGAAGAAGAAAAAACTTCCCCAGCTGAATTATTCATGTATTCAGCCTACTAAGCCAGATAATAAGAGATGGCAGAACCTTTCCTTCAGTCTCATGGGGCATATTCACATATTTTAAAGATTAATATTCTGGCCAAATATATACCTTTCAAGATTTTTGTCTGGTCTTTCCTTTCAGTGAATGCTATTGTTTGAATATTTTTTTTTCCCTGAGAAACAAAAACAACAACATAGTTGGCCCTCCACATCAACAGCTTCTGCATCCACAGATTCATGGTTTAAAAATGCCTTTAAAAATCTAAAAAACAAACCTTGGTTTTGTCACTTTATATAAGGGATGCCATTTTATTATTTCATTGTATATAATGGGATTTGTGCCTTAAGGAGAGGTAGGAAATAAATAAATAATAATTTTTAAAAACATGAAAGGGAATTTGGCATCCATGGGAGGTCCAGGAACCAATCCAGTGGATAACTAAGGCCCATGTACTTGCTTGGAACAGTGTTCTCAAGATGAACTAGATTACTGGATTTATTTTCTTCTGCCTTTATCTCCATGGCTTAAAAAGAGGAAATCTTGGCGAATCACTCCATAGGGCAAAATTGCTGTCATCTAAAATAATATGCGAATTGTGTTGCCTTTCAGCTGACCTGAAGCAACATCTGATGAGACAGTCTTTGCAAAATGCATGAAGATGTACTATGGGAACGTGTTCCTTTTATAACCACAGTGTGATATTTCCTCAAACAGAGGATCCAGAGGCTTTGATGTAATTATGTTTAATTTTGTTATCAGATTGTATATATTATTAGCATATTTATTAAAATATTTATTTGTTGTTATTGTTAACTGCCCTCGAGTCGATCTCAACCCGTGGCGACCCTGTGGATGAGATATCTCCAGGACTCCCTGTCCTCCACTGTTCTGCTTAGTTCCTGCAAAGTCATATCCGTGACCTCCTTAACAGAGTCCAACTATCTAGCATGAGACCTTCTAATCTTTCTGCTTCCCTCCACTTTTCCTAACATTATTGGGTTTTTCCAATGAGTTATGCCTTCTCATGATGAGGTCAAAGTATGACACCCTTAGTTTAGTTCTAGGACCCCTTTGTTTGACTTCTTGACTGTCCATGGTATCCTCAGCACCACATTCCAAAAGAATTTATTTTCTTCCTATTTGCTTTCTTAGCTGTCCAGCCCTCACATGCATACATAGTAATACAGTGGCTTGTATGATTTTAACATTTGGGCCCATTTACATATCTTTCCATTTTAGATCTTTTCTAGTTTTCAACCATTCTCCCCATTGAGTTTTGTGGGTTTTTCGGGCTATGTGGCCATGTTCTAGAAGAATTTGTTCCTGATGTTTCTCCCCATTCTTAATTTTCGTCTGGTTTCAGGGCTGCAAATCCCATTCCTATCAATGATTGATCCTAGATATGAAAACTCTATTTTACTATTTCTATTTCTTCATTGTCTAGGTTGAATTTGTGTAGATTCTCCATGGTCATTGTTTTTGTTTTCTTTATGTTTAACAGACTGCCTATGCACTTTCTTCCTTGATCTTCCTTAGTAGTTGTTCCAGGTCTAGGAAGTTTTCTGCTAGTATAATAAGGGGAAACCTTGGCTAATCACTCCACAGGGCAAAAGTGCTGCCATCTGAAATAATATTTGAACTGTGTTGCCTTCCAGCTGACCTGAAGCAACATCTGATGAGAGACACAGTTTATATATTTATATTAAATATTAAATATTTATACCCCACTCTATTGCAAAGCTCTCCAGGCAGCTTACAAAAAGGATTAAAACAAGTTATACGATAGAACAATACAATTAATTTATCTAAAAACTGCCTGATATAATGAGGCATTTACCACCTCTTGGACATAATCCAGTCAGTCCAGCCCTGCTAGAGTTTATTAGCTAAGATGGGCAAAGTTTGATCTTACCTGTGGTGAGCTGAACTGCTTCAAGAGTCTTGTTCATATCGTTAGGCCTCAGTAACTAAAGCTTATTCCAAGAACACCAACTAGGCTCTCTAACAAGTGTGGTGTTAAGTTCTGAGCAAATGTGAGCAGTTTTTTTCCTTGTAATGCCTGGCAAATTTCCAGAACAGGTGGCTGTGAGTTGCATACCTGAACTCTCTGGGCCTGTGACCAACAGACTCCTCACCACTTGAAATAATCCTACTGGGTGGGAGATTGAGGTTGCAATCCTAGTGGTGTAATATGATTTATTTATTTTTGTCCCATCTCGCTGCTGCAAATTAAATACAACAAAGATTTTTAAAATGCATTTCAGATCACACTCACCCCAAGACCTACACCACTTGCACTCTAGCTGTCATCCATCCTGTTTCACTGCCTGGTCTTCTATAAATCAATGTGAATTTCAGGCTCCACAGCATTGGACTTGCCACTTAGGAGCAATTGTATTGATAGCCCTTACCATCTCTCCATTCCATAGTGAAACCAAGGCTTCAGTAAAATCACCAACTCTGTCATATGGAAGATATGTTTCATCTACATACTAAGCATATCAACTAGTCTGAATAGATGATAGGCTTGACATGTTTTTAGAAGAGGTGCTTCCTCAAGTAATGAAAGATATGTTTCCATGGTTTTCTTCACCTACATATTTCACATTTAATGTGCTTTGATTTAACATTGGTTTCTGAAAAGTATGAGCTTAATTTTCAGGTTTGATTGCGAAGGCATGCTTCTCTGAGAAATTCCCTTGTGGGATGGAAAATAGGCTTTGGCCCAAATTGCACGGGCCAAAAAAGCAGCTTCTGTTCAGATGATGCATGCCCCCAAAGCAGCTGGAAGCTCCTCCGATGCCGCAATCTTTGGACTGGATCAAAAGGGAACTGATTAAATCCAGCTCCTGGTAGCAGCTGTCTTGGGACCATGGTGGCAGCTCACTTTGGAAGTGGACCATGTGGTCACCATGGTCCTGATGCAATCATGGTGCAATCATGGCCAGAGCAGCCTCCAGCCACTCCTGGCAGGCTGTCTCCTTTGCCCCTAATACTTGGGAATATGCATTCCCTTCAATGCCTAGTTTGACCCTAAGAGTTCTTCTGCCTTATTTGTCCTGATATCTATAGGTCTCTTGTTCAAGTTGTGCCCTCCTTTTTTTTACATTCAAAGTGTTCCCTCCAAGATGTGGCAATTCTGTTAAAGGAATGTTACTATAGGGAGTATGGCCTGTTTCACAAACAATAACCAACCATAGTTTATTGTTCTACATTTGATTTTTAGTGAGCTTTAGGATCAGGTTTTAGCCTCCACCCCCACCTAGTTCAAACGGCAGACTGAAACAAACAATAGGTCATGATCTTTTCTAGCCTTGTGGAAAACACAGGATTCTATCTGTCTACTGTATTCATTAGTTTGCACAATCTGTACTAAAAATGGCCTGTATCACTTCAGATTACAGGTAAATTGTATAGGAGCTGGTGTTACATTATCACAGTGAATGACTAAAGATTCTTCATGATACAATGACAAAAGAGAAGACAAAAGAAATACCTTTAATGTTACTGAAGTGGAAATTGTGTGTGCCTATGCGGGGAAGAACTATATATGAAACACATTATACATCTGTCCTACTCTGACCAATATTGTGCACCTGCTCCCGCACAAACAGATTGCCTCTACCAATAGGGGAATGTGATCCTTAACAGAAAATGGGTCTTCACCTATTCAGGTGCTTTGGATGCCTCGAGTAAGGACACATACCCGTGGATATAGAGACAAGAGTCGTACACCTCTTCATTGTAGGTGGTGGCAGCTCGGGGTTTTGTGGGGAGTCCTAAGAAAAGTCTGGGAGGAGTCCCTACATACATTACACAGTATTACACTATGGCAGTTTTCCTACATGTTTTATTACGGGAATTCAAGAAAAAGAAAGCACATTTTGACACAGTACTGCCTGTAAGAAGACATCCACTGAAAAAAGCATTTACATAAAATTGTTCGTGCTTAAAGGAGGAATATCCATGGAGTTTACTTTAAAAGACAGAACATATTTAACAGCAGTGGATGAATACTATGGTTAGTTAACTCATACAGAAAAATAAATTAATTTCCAAGTTGGGGTCTATAGCAGCAAAGTTTTAAAATTCTTATCGTTCTACTGACATCTACTGGGGAGAAATAGTCAAATGCAATAGCTTGAGATGTTTGCTTTATTCTGCAAGGCTGAAAACATACAAATGTGAACTGTTACCTGTTAATTTCAAATATGTAAAAAATACACCCATGTGCACAAACTTTCTGATTTAAATAGATTTTATATATGCATATGCAGGTGTATATGTAAAACTGAAGTGTGTTGTTATGTCATGAAATTTCTATCACTGTTTTAGAACAAACAAAATACAGTACAGTGGGACCTTGTTATCTGTGGACTTTCCATCCATGGATCTGAGCATCCGCAACAGGCCATTCCCCGTTATCCCCAGTGGTGACACAAGAATGGAGGGGGGGGGCTACCTGAATTCCCATTGCCCCCAATGGTAGCATGGCCATGTGCACATGCTGCCACTAGGGACAAGTCTTAATGGCAGTGTGGCCATATGCACACGCCAGCACTCAGGACAATGAGGGTTGTCCCTAATGGCAACGCAGCCATGTGCACCTGCCACCATGGGGACATCGAGACTTAAGCATCCACGGATTTTTGTATCCGCAGGGAGGGTTCAGAACAGATCCCCACGGATACCAAGATTCCACGGTACTTTGCTTTCTTTGTGTCTGACTGTATTGTAAGATCTTTCTGCTGCTCTCCAAGTGCCTGCCTTAAGGCAAATAACTATGCAACAGAAGGCCTTTTGAATGGACAGAAATGCCTTATAACTGCTGTATCTTTCTATATGGCTTGGGTCCAGCTTACTTGAAGGAACGCCTCCTCCCATACAATCCTTCCTGTACACTCCGTTCTTCTGGGAAGAATCTGCTACAATTAAGGAAGACCAGATTGGTGATGACTTCCTAGAGGACTTTCTCTGCTGTCGCTCCTAAAATCTGGAATGACCTGGTGGAAGAGATTTGCCAATTACTCTATCCTGAGGCCTTCAAAGAGGCGATAAAAACGATCCTCTTCTGGCAGGCCTTCCCTGATCGATTATGGCCAGAACTGAAGGAATCTGCCCATTTTATTACGTTTCCTCGTTATTCGTCGTTTGTTAATTGCCAACTTTTCTTGATGCTATTGCTATGTATTTATGATTTTACTATTATAACTTTATACTTTAGGGAGGGAGGTTCTGGAATGGGGGGCTTGGAGGATGTTGATGTTTTATTATCTTTGCACTGTATAAACCTTGTTGTTCTCCGTCTTGATCCCCAAAACGGAAGAGGCGGGATATAAATTATTATTATTATTATTATGTGATTGTTGTTTGGTTTTATTGTATATTTTGGTATATTTATAATATACAGTAAGCCCTCCACATCCACAGATTTTGCATCCATGGATTTAATCATCCACTGCTTGAAAATATTCTTCAAGCAAGCAAATTTTGATTTTGCTACTTTATATCAAGGACACCATTTTACTATGCCATTGTATATAATGGGACTTAAACAGCCATAGATTTTGGAATCCATGGAAGGTCCTGGAACCAAACCCCTAAGGATGCCAAGGGCCCACTGTACTTGGTGCTCTACCTGCAATAGAATATATTGTAGGAAGGGCAAATACCAAGTTTAAAATTAGTAATTCAGAGAAATATGAACAAAACACACACAAACACACACACACATGGAAGAAGACTATCCCTAAGTGCTTGCAAATTAAATTTCAGTAAAGAGAAGTAAAATCTGAAGTTGGGAGAGAAAAGAGATTGTGAATTCAAACAGCAAAAAGTGGGAGATTCTTTACAGTATTGTTTTTCTCCCCATAGTATGGTAGTGTTAACTGAAGCAGGAGTTGGTAACTCTACAGGGGATGGTAGCCATTTGTACAGCCTACTCCTGCCTAGCAGGACACACAAATACATTTTTGCTCCATCCAAAGTGACAAATCACATCCAGCTACCATTTTAGCCAATTTTTGAGTTATCAGACTTTTATAAACTGACTTGAGCTGGGCTTTTAATACTAGGCTGTTCTGTTTTTAAGGTTTGTATATAGTATTTTAGTGCATTTGATATTTTCATACATTGTTTTTAAATTTTAGATTTATACTTTTATTTATGCTAATATACTGTTCTCAATTGGTATTGCTTTAGATATATTGGTAGCTGCCTTGAGTCTCATTATCGGGAGAAAAGTGGGATATAAATCACACACAGCACCTATCTAAGATCTCACCATCTTTAAACAGATAGGTTACCCATTAAGGAAACATGCCCGGTCATGAGTAATCAGTCATAAACAATTGATAAGAATCAGTCCCGTCTTCTCCAGATCTAGCTTTATGGCAAATGGATCTTCTTCTCTATTCTTCTTAGTATTGCTTCTGCAAACAAACCTTTGTACGGGCTATTTTTCTTCAACTACAAGAATACTCAATTTCATTAAATCAAGAAAAAAATCAAAGAAATTTTAATGCATTTTCAAATGAAACCCTCAGAGGTAGTTTTATACTCTTGCAGTTAACTAATATTAAAATTGCCTTTCTCTGAATTTAGCAAAAGTGCCATAAATATAAAAAACTAATCCAGTTAATTTACACTTATGACAATGCAGAATTGGATCATAAATAAAAAAGCAAAAATGCTAATTCAGAGATGTCATCAGTCACAAATAAATGTGTTCAAGAAACAAGTGTGTCAGGAATTATCGAGATAATTTTTATGTGCTTGGCCAGGGCAACAGCAGTATCATTTTTAAAAAGTAATTATCATTTAGAAATAAATATTTCAAAAGCATTAAAATGCCACAGTTATATTTCAATGTGAAAAATGTTTAAATCTATCATAGTAGTGAAAAAGCTGTTCAAACAATAGTAACCATTATTTGGATAGCAAATCCACACAATGTCAATGCTTTTCCCCCCAGAGATTAACAATTTTTTACAATTCTGGTTACCAGGGGGGGAAATTACAGTGATACAAAACTCCTTGCTTTCATCATTATTTTTGTGAATTTGCACTAGGATCTCCTTCAAAGTAGAAAATGTGTAAAGATTTAGATAACGCTCACAGTGAAAACACATTCAAAAATGTAGCAGGGGATACTCTGGGACAAAGATCTGGGAGCAGACTAGATGGCTTTTATTCATGCTGTTTTAAAAACAACGAAGCAAGAATCTTACATAATTAAGGCAATCAGTTTTGAAAACTTTACTTTCCAACCTTATCTTTTGGTCATGGGGCTCCTCCATCCAAAAGTCCTTTACTAAAGTGTTACTTGTGTTGGCAGCAGCTTCAAACTGCTAAGGTGAAGGGTGAAACTGAGTTAGATTCACCAGAGTTCAAAGACAATCATATTTGTCTCTTTCATGTAAACAATAGATTTGAAAATATGAGTCACCCAGCATTAAGCACTTTTACATCCCATAGTTTTCAGCAGAGGAAAATTATGTATTGCTTAAGATCAACATCCCCTAGAAGAGCCAGACAATAGCACAGAATACTACTAACAAAGAGAACTGGAAACCAAAACTGCAGTACAAACCAAAACTTCAAGGTGTAGTTTCAAGGACATTCAAGAATCCTCCTTGATGCAATGGATTCCTACTGCTATTTGTTATGAAAAACTCTCCCAGACAATAATAAAATTATGTTTTTCCTCATTTAATTTTTTTTTAAAAAAAACACCAATTAAATAATTGAATATACATAAGAACTCATTTCATCCTCATTAGCTGAAACACTGTAAAAAGTAAAAGGGATTCTACTGTTGAATTTTCTTTCTAGGAAGAATTCGTTGTTACTGAAAAGTGTGTCCATGTCTTTACAATGAAACATTTACAGTTTCAAAAGTTTCTTTCAGCAAGTGAGTGATTGCATACACATAGACAAAAGATGGCTGTGCAATTTTCTGAAATGAATTAATGTTCTGTTTTCTTCTTGTCTTTTCTTACTCTTCTGTTCTTCCCCGAGTGCTTTGATAAATTTTCCTAGAGAGAGAAGGAGGGGGCTTAAATGAGCACAATATTCTTTTCTGAACAATGACAGCACAGTTTCAAGGTTAACCTTACTAGCCCCCCACCAAAAAAAGTTTGTGGAAGGGGGAGGTATTGTATGACCCCAGAAAATTCCAGTGTTTTGAGGTTAAAGGTGAGAGTTTTGACAGGGTTTAACATTCTCAAAGAGAATTTGTACATCCCTGCAAAGGAGAAAAAAAGATTTTCCTTGAGGAGAATCTACTCAACCACAGTAGATCACTTCCGCTTTGTTACATCATGATCTAAAAGGAAAAGAGTATAGGACATTTTCTGTCTCAATACTTTATACTGGCTGGGACAAAAGAAGTACTAAAAAAAAGGAATAGATGTACACTCGTCCCTCCACATTTGCGGCTTTGTCTTTTGCAGTTTGATTATTCATGGATTTTTTAATATGTTCTTTCTAGGAATATCTTGTCTTCCAGCGCTAATTTATGGTCGCACTGAAGGACCTAGAGAGAACACTCCACTAGGCATCTGTAGCTCCTCCAGTGCAATTCTATGGTCAGTGCCTGGCAGATGTTGACCACAGAGTTACACTGGAGGACTTAGAGATTCCTAGAGAGGTGTTCTCTCAAGTAAAAAGAATAGTGTTTTTGTTATTTGCGGTTTTTTCACATTCACAGGGGTCCTGTGTCCCTAACCCCATTGAATGTGGAGGGAATAGTGTATTGAGAATTTATGTCCTGCCCATTTTTGTCTTGACATTCAGCAGCCTTCCTTGTACATTGTACCATGTACAATGTCACTGAATGCCTACGTTGTAAGGCTAATTCTCTGTGAATTCTCAAACAAAGCTAAAGTAAAATATCCCATTCTGGTGATTAAGCAATAATAAAATTCATACTCTATTCAAGTTTAATATGCCTCTGCATCCTTGAGTGCATTCAGATTAAATCTACAGTTGTATAGTATTTTAGATTACTAAACCATCATCATATTTGTGCACATTGTCTGGAGATGCAGTGTTTAAAAGAGAAAGTGCTTTGAAAAATTCAGGTGTGTATATGCCATTCTAGAGTGTTTTGTTGTGGGGTGCCTTCAAGTGTACACATGGTTAATTGTTTTATTCACCTCTGTCCTATGAGTACTTAGAAACAAGTATGTTATGAAGATGGAACCATTAACATCATTATATTAGAATAAACTTACAGCTGAATTAGTGTAGTTCTTTTCCACAAGTATATTCCTGGCACAATTGTTGATGTGTTTAAAACGATCTGGTCCAAGCAGGATACCACCATACCAGCGGGACACCACAACCAAAACATTATGGACATCCAAAATCTACAAAATAATACACTAATATTAAAATAGTACACTAGTATAATGCACCCGTGCCAAGCACGGACTTGCCATCTACAGATTTGAGCTTCCGCAGATGGTAAGCCTAGGCTTTTTAAATGGTTGCATTTGGATTTGAGCATCCATGTTTTTTGCTATCCGCGGGGGGGGGGGAGAGCACAACAGATCCCCATGGATAGCAAGGGCTGCCTGTATTAACCTTTGAACTATAACGGCCCATGATTACTCTTCTGTGTTTAAGCACTTCTACTTATCAGTTCAACTGAAATAAGGTCAAGAATATTTTCAAAGAGATTCCTTTTTCATACCAATCACCGCTACAATTTGAAGCAAGCCAACTTCATAAATGATGGTTTGAGATAAGACTTGTTTCTATAAACCACAGCTAGAACTAAACACAATTTGTCCTGATTCAGATATAATTATAAACTACAGTCAATTGAATATGAACAGGGAATCTAGGGTCCAAAACACATTGCAGAAATAATCTAGTTTGTGAGCACTTTAACTACCCTGACTCCATGCTATGGAATTCTGGGAACTATAGTTTTGTGAGACATTTAGCCTTGTTTGTCAGAGAGCTCTGGTGCCATAATAAACTACAATTCTCAGGATTCTGTAGCACTGAGCAAGGGCAGTTAAAATGGTCTCAAACTGGATTATTTCTGCAGTGTGTTTTGGACCTTAAGTCTCATTCTCATAATTATACTGAAGAAGAAAAGCACAGCTCATAAGCATGCTTGGATATATCGAGACAGAGAAGTTACAATTTCATTTTTACTGACACTCTGTTAACTAGCTTCATAGTCTGCAACCCCAAACTTTAATATTTTCCCTGATTTTCTGTATTCTGTTCCATCACTTGACTCCCATCTGTCAAAAAAGGAATCAAACAATATTTTAAAATATGCTGTATCTTGCTATACTCACTAACAGAAATCTGCAGATTAAGTTTTAATGTTTATCCTATGGATACAAAGAAAAAGGCATTATGATATTCCAATTTGTCTCTTACCTGCATGAGATGGAGAAGACGACCACCTGCAGCTGTCTCACCATCATCTTCACAATCCTGTAAGAAAGTCTGCTTGTCTTCACAATATATCCTAAAAATTAGAAGAAAGAGAGCAGAATACCTGTGTAAACAAGTCAGTTATTTTTCTACCTTTGCTGTAATCCCATAAACTGTACGTCAACAGTTTTCATTGTTTATAAAACTTACTTTTACTCAAATGTTTCAAAATCTATTAAAAAACAACAAAATCCACACTTAGTTCTACTATGTCTAAGAGTTTGCACCTATGTGATGGAACAGAATCAACTGCATTAACCATTTTTTATCTTTTTCATCAGTACACAATGATTACTGCTAAAATTAATGACTCACCTATATGCATATATGTTGTGAGTAGCATTGGCTATTTTTTTATTCTTGTACAGCTCAGCAAGTACATTTTTCACCTTGGAAAACAAGAAAACAGCTATAAATATGTTTTAATCAAAGGGCTTTAAAAGCCTTATCCAGTTAATTCTTGAATATCCTAATATAGTTAAATGAAAAAATATTCATGTTATAATAAATATGCATGTTTTTCTTCTTAGTATATCTTACTATCAGAGTATACTCTATAATATGCTGATAAGGTATAATAAATTTAGACATATGGTTGATTTGAAAGTGACACTGGATTTAAAAGAAGATACCAGTGAGTAATTGTGTTCAGGATGAAAGGTTGGACATGCAAAATATTTAAGATACAGTGGGCCCTTGGTATACGCGGGGGATCCGTTCCAGACCCCCCCGTGTATACCAAAATCCGCGTATGCTCAAGTCCCATTTGTCTCAATGGTGGTGTGTGTGCACGCGTGCCACCATTGGGACAAATGTTCCTGCCCCCCGCCTCCCCTCCCTCGCTTCCTCCTCCCTTCCCTCCCTGCCTCCCTCTCTTCCCTTCCCCTTACTTACCTTTAAAGTCTCGGCGCAGCGGCTTGGCCTCTGCCACCGCCGCTGGGGGGGGAAGCCGGGTGGCGGCGACAGAGGCCAAGCCTCGGCTTCCTCGCCGCCTCCGTGAAAGGGCGTGATGGCGGTGCTGGAGGCCTCTTGGCCCCCAACAGCACCGCCACCGGGCCTTTCCCACGGTGGCGGCGAGGAAGCAGGGCTGCCGCGCCGGAGGCCTTCAAGGCCTCCCGCGCTGGCATCTGGCCTCCTCCATGCTTCCGCCGCCGAAGAAGGGCCGGATACCGGTGCTGAAGGCCAAGAGGGCCCCAGCACCGATACCTGCCCCTTCCACGGCGCTGAGGAGGCCGGGTGACGGTGCCGGAGGCCTTGAAGACCTCTGGTGCTGCTGTCCTCCGCGCCTACTCTTTAAAAAAAAGGTGCGGAGGTGGGGAAGAGTAGGCGCGGAGGGCAGCAATGCCAGAGGCCTTCAAAGCCTTCGGCACCGTCACCTGGCCTCAGCGCCGTGGAAGGGGTGGGTGTCAGTGCTGGGGCCCTCTTGGCCTCCAGCACCGGTATCCGGCCCTTCTTTGGCGGCGGAGGCATGGAGGATGGGGCCAGGCTTTGTCCTCCTCGCCGCCGCCACTGTTAAAGGGCCAAGAGGCCTTCAGGCTGCAACAGGGTCTTTTGTGGCGGCGGCAGCAGCAAAGAGGACGAGACCAAGCCTCTTCTCCCTCGCGGCCTCGGCCTCCACCACCACAAAATGGCTGGATGCTGCTCCTGGAGGCCAAGAGACATCCAGGCTGCATCCAGCCCTTGTAAGGCGGTGGCGGCGAGGAGGACGAGGTCAACCTTCGTCCTCCTCGCCGCTGCTGCCACCATGAAAGGGCCGGGTGCAGCCTGGAGGTCTCTTGGCTTCCAGGAGCAGCACCCGGATTTTGCCACCGCCGCAGCAACGAGAACGCAGCAGCGGCGCGGCGACCCAGGTAAGCAGGGAGGGAGGGTGGGAGGGAGGGAAGGTAGGTAGGTAGGTAGGAGTGTGGGAGGGAGGGAAGTTAGGAAGGAGGGGGGAAGAGGAGGGGGACTTTGTTTCCAATGGTGGACCTCTGGAAGGAGTGGATTATACCTGCTCCTTTTTGGCCCAGTTCTTCTTTCTTGGCATGGCTTCCGGCTGCATTCAAGGCATGTGTCATCTAAACGCCATGCCCCAATGTGACCCAAACCCAGCACTCTTTGCCTGTGTGTTTCAGGCCTCTATCCATCTGGAATGTGGCCTTCCTCTTTTCCTACTGCCTCCCATCTTAGCAAGCACTATTATCATTTCTACCGAATCATGTCTTGTCATGATATGGCCAAAGTGCAACAGTCTCAGTTTAGTCATCTTGGGTTCAAGGGATGGTTTGCTTTAGGACCCATTGATTTGTCTTTTTAGTAGCCCACAGTATCCATAGAACTCTTTCCCAGCACCACATTTCAAATGAGTTTATTTTCTTCCTGACAGTTTTCTTCACTGTCCAGCTTTCACAACCATACATAGAATGGGAAATACAACGACATGGACAATTCTATTATTCAATTATACATCTTTACACTTCAGGATCTTGTCTAGTTCCTTCATAGCTGCCCTTCCAAATGCTAGTCTTCTTCTGATTTCTTGACTGCAGTCTCCATGATTAATGACTAAGCCATATGCTTGGGTTGTATCACCAACTCTCAGGGGGCAGAAGGGACATCCATCAACTATATATGATCATTTTGGGAGCTGAACTTGGCAGAAAAATGGGTCCTAAACATAGGTCTGGATCCTAAATTCATCTCCCCAAACAGAACAATGTTTGTTGAATTGAACATTCCTGCATTCCCCCCTCCGTGCAGTTCCCAGTCCAACAAAAATCTGTACTTGGAATTTAGGGAAATGGATGATGTGAGATATAATAGCTGGCACCAGTAGCATATACAAACATACATCTCTTTTTGATCTATGCAGAGATTGATATTTCCTTCCTCCCTCCACACTGACCAAAGCCCCCTGAATTTGAACTCATGGCTGGTGAGAGCTGTGGGGGATTGGAGAAGCATCTGGCTACATCTCTGTAGCCAGACATGAAATGAAATGACCTCTGGAGGACCTCAGCAGAGGATGTAATAATTTTGCATCTGGCTGCAGGGAGATAGCCAAATGCCTTTCCAATCTCCCACCACTTTCACCAGTCACAGAATGATGGTGGGGGAGAGGCTGCAATGACTCTACAGCAGATCTGGGGGTCAGTGAATTATCAACTTCACCATAGTTCTACATGGTATACTGTGCTACGCTGGATCATACAGAATTGCA
Source organism: Sceloporus undulatus (assembly GCF_019175285.1). Taxonomy (NCBI): domain Eukaryota; kingdom Metazoa; phylum Chordata; class Lepidosauria; order Squamata; family Phrynosomatidae; genus Sceloporus; species Sceloporus undulatus. Next base: position 709,300 of record NW_024802940.1, on the reverse strand, counting down.
GCCATTGTGTGGAAGTGCTGATGGAGCAAGAATTTGTGAGTACGTATCCTGTATACACCATTTTAAAAAAAAGGGAATTGAATATAGAAGTCACTATAAATATCAAAGTAAGACTATGGGTAGATTAAGTAGAAACAGAGAGAAGAAGGTAAAATTGCAGACAACCAACGGTTGTAGAAGTAAAAGCATAAAAAAAAAGACCCTTCAGGAACAAGAACTGCCAGCCAGGTACACAAGGACAGTTGGACTTCTGCGGTATCACAGAAGAGTAGAAAAGACCCTGGTACCTTTATAGAACATTAAGCTGATAATGATTAGCTCTCAGAGAAGTAGTATTAACTGATCAACAGGGTCTTAAGGGTTTCCATGTACAGTATAAGAAAATGTAGTATGAAGTAGAAATAATAAAACCATTCATTCTTCTTACACCTTTACCTGTGCCATCCAGAAGACCTATGGCCTTCCACGCTGCCTTCTAATAGTGGTTGGCACCAGACATATTCATACTTAATGTAGACCAAATCAAATCAATAGGAGATATTATAGGTAACATATGTGTTTAATAGGTTTGTTCTATGTGTAGCTACATCTGAATCTAACTCTATTTGTTATCTCCTATGATAATCCAAGAAACAGAAATAACATTCTTTTCCTTTTAAAAAAAATGTGGCCGCTTTCTGCCCAGCAGGCTACATAATCTAATGTGTTAATCACCAGAAATAAGCAAGACTCCTTCAATGCCTCTTTAACTCGTTTAATCTATTTTCTGCACTGCAGGCACTAAGAACTCAATAAAAAATTAGGTAACAATTTATTAGTTGTCCTTTTGCCCATATCTCTTCTAAACATAGTAACTGTTTTTCTAATCTTATCATAGCCCATTTCCCTGTACTAGATAAAATGCTATCATAAAGAAACTGTTTTAATAAACAATGCATAATTAATACCAATTTAAGCAAAACATTATTAAAGCTATGAGAGCTTGAGAAAACATGCCTGGCAAGCAAACAGCTTTTAATTCAAAAGAGGGGGGGAGTCTTTTCTCTAGAGTTATCAAAATACATCTTCAATATTTATCTTTGCTGTATTCCCATTATTTCACAGCAAATTCACTGTGAGAAACACTGCCATAGCAGACCTCAGGAAACAGTTCATAGCATCTCCAAAGAGAATTCTGCTTTGAAAACATTTTCACCAAATCACAATATCCCTTTCTAAAGGGAGAAAGCACCAAAGGAGGAGAGTGTAAACAACAAAGCATGCATATAATCAGCCAGAAATTCATTTGTAAAGACAGAACTGTTCCATACTCCCCATTTGTAGGAACTGACTTGGCACAACTTGGAATGTGTGAAAGAACAGTGCATGTCTACATAGAAGTAGCACTAAATTTAGTATAACTTATTCCAAAGTGTAATTACCAGTGGTAGTTAACTGTGACTCTATCTATGTTGCCTAGCCAGCATGGGTGGTGGAAATGGAAGTCCACCATAATCTGGAAGGCCACAAATTCCCCATCTGAAGTATGCATGAATACCTCTTAAATATAGCTACACTGCATGAAAGTTCCAACATTTGCATTCTCTGATCTTTGTGGATGTTGTATAAGCACAACCACAACAAGCAATTCTTCTATCAGCATTACTGTTTCAATTAAAAGAGAGGGCCTGATGCAGCAAGAGAAGGGAAGGAAGAGTTTCTTTTTTAAAAAAAATATCCATTGGGCATTTTTAGCAGTGTAAGGGACAGACACTTATTACAACAATAAATAGCCCCTTTTCCTGGATTAGGATCGTATAATACACAAGTTTCCAGTCATTTGTTTCAGTCTCCCACCTCTACATGTGGAAAACATTTGGATTTCAATGGTAAGGAACAATGAAAACAATCACTTTAGAGCTATAGACAATATTTTAGAGCTATAGACAATACTTTGCTAATCCAAAACAAGGAAGTGGCAGTTTTCCAACCCTCATTGCACCACATTTGGAGATTTCCTCTCAGGCAATCCCATCACCAATGTGGGGTTTCCATGGTGCTCACTGCAATTACCAAGAGTGAGGGCTTTCCATGATCCTCACCTCTGGCACAATGTAAGAACTTCCTCTTGTTCCACCTGTGTGACACCAACTGTGAGGATGCCCCTATAAATGTAACTTCTGGGCTCAATGGACACCACCCTTCTATATTCAATGCTGCCACCACAGAAAAGAGCTCAGGTAGTGTTTCCACTAGAGGCCAAAAGTGTATAAAAAAACCCACTACTAGTTATTTACAGAAGTGAAACAAATCAAAGCAGATTTATTGTTTATTTTATTTAAAACACCACATACCCTATCTCGCACTCCTTTCAAACTAAACACACCAACTGAAATCTCAGACAATACCAAACCCGCAACCAAAACTCCATCCAACCCTAGTTTAACTCAGATCTCCTAACTAACCTCCAATTGTCATTTGTCAGCCTTATGCAAATCTCTTCAAACATTCCACAAACCTGCATTCACTCCAACATTCCCTTCTCGTCCCCCTTCTAACAGCTCTTTATCTTATATAGTTGGCCCTCCATATCCATGCATTCAATCATCCATGGCTTGAAAATATTCCTCCAAAAAATAAATCCCCAAAACCAAATCTTGATTTTGTTATTTTATATAAGGGACGCTTTTTACTATCTCATTGTATATAATAGGACTTGAGCATCCATGAATTTTGGTATCCACATGGGGTCCTGGAACCAAACCACAGTGGATACCAAGGGCCTACTGTAGTAGTAATAATAATACCCCATTGTATAAAATGAGACTTGAGTATCCACGGATTTTGATATTCATGGGGGATCGTGGAACCAAACAGATACCAAGGGCCCACTGTACTCTAATATACCACTAATAAATCAAAATCATTTTCAAGTACAAAGTTATGACATCACAGAGACTACTCTCATGTGTTTAGCATTAGGCACTATCAGAATATACATCCAAATGACCTACAGGTCTTTTCTAACTGCACAATTCTTTATTTATTGCTTTTCATAATCTTGTTATTTTTAATGTTTAATTGAGTACATTAAAGAACATACCATACTAAACACAGAATAAGTTTTACTTGAATTTGCCTTACACATATGTCCCTCTGACATGAAAATATCTAATCTAGAATCATTATAAAATAATGTTTTTGAAAACAAAGGCCAACGTTGATTTTTCCAACCTAGATGCCACATTATTCACTTCAGAATTCAGAGGATTTTGATCTAAGAAGAAAAACACTACTTTCAACTCATTTCTGATCAATGAAAGTACTCTGCACAAATACTTGATACATGAATATAAACTAAATATAACTGCAGTTTTAAGACTTAGAGACACCTAGCTCTTGCCTCACAAGCACATTTAGGAGGCACACTAAATTTAAGTGTCTTTTTCTTTCTCTGAATTGGCTCAAGGGATGTCAACTGATGTGAAAAATCTAAATACCCTTTTGATCCAATTGAGATATCATGGCAAACTCCAATTATCATAAAGCACTGAAGTTAGTAAAAAAAAATAATATACCCAGGTGGAAGAGGAAGATGAACCACACTAGCTAGGACTGGAAGGCAACTGTGCTTTCCCAGATAGCTTTGGAGAGCCAGAATAGATAATGCCTACATCAATTTTAAAATAACTTAGCACAGAACTTTGGAGCATATATGCCTTTTACCCCCAGAGTTTGGACTATAGCTTCCAGATTCCCCCAGGTACTATGGAGTCTTACTAACCTGTTTTGGGCTCACTACTGGTGCTAAATGCCCCTGGAAAGTGCTTCTTCTGTCTGTAATTGGATTTCCATGATAAATTGGAGGTAACTCTTCACCTGTAAATATGAGAATTCAGATTTCATACATTGACTTGCATAGCAGCTTTCTAGCAGATTCAGAAAGCCTGCTAAATTAATCTTCCTCTCCATCACAGAAGTATGATCAGTGATGTCACCCCTCTATTTGTATTCCTCATCATATTTTCCACCAAATTCCATATTTCTCTTCTGTTATGGCTCACAGCATGTTGGTTCCAAGAACTGATTCCCTTTTACTGGAAAAGTGTAACAAAGCTAGCTGGTTCAAATGAAGTGACAAACTACGATTTAGGTGAAATCAGAAAAGCTGACAATATGTGAGAAGAGGAGAGCATCACAGCCAGCTCACTCTAGGCCAGGGGAAGGGAGCATCTAGCCTTCAAAGACTCCCACCAGCCTTAGCACATCAGCCCAACATCCCTAGATAGTGAAGGATGATGGGAGCTGCAGTTCAATAAAGCTGAGAGGACTAAACATTCTCTGCTCCTGCTTTAGGCTGTTGAATGCAACAATGAATCAACTATATCTTATTCCAATAGACAAAACACTAAATATACTGGTAATATTTCCACTCAAGATACTGGTAACATCTGCTTTTGCTTCCTTCATGTAGCATAATCTCATCTTACAAAATCAATCCTATATCTTTCATGTCCTTTGCCAAGTTGTTCTCTATATAAAAATGGTCCCTTGCTCTAGCCCCTTCATGCAGTTTGTGGAAGGGTGTTCAAAAGGAGCAACAGAGCTATGGCATCACTGCCACTCTGCATTTTGCCTGACATCCTGTTTAGTCCCAACTACAGTAGTCCCATTCAATCAACTGTTAAATGGTGCATCAACATGTAGGTATATCCAAATGATTCAGTGGGTCTAGTCTAGTCAAAACTAATTAGAATTTAGGCCTTTGAAAGTAGACAGCTGACAAATGGAAAGTAAAGATACATTGATCTCTATGTACATGGGCATCTATGGAATCTGGAACCCTATACAATCAAGATTGCAGCTCCTTCACCAGTTCATGTCAGTGTCTAATGCATGGACACTGGGGACAGATCGACAAAAAGCAGAAAGCCTTTCTAATATACATTTATACACATGAGCTTCTCTACTCACCAAATCTTTTAGTTTTGCAAGACTCATTTCCCTCCAATTGAAGGAACCCATTATTTCCTTGTTATCCATAATAACATCTTTCAGAAATATAACTAGGCCTCTGGCTGCTCAACCCCAGTCGCCTCCCAACTGGCCCAGGCCCGCAGTGACTCTGGATCAGACGCCGCAATCCTAAAGCCAGCTGCTGCCGCAGCCCTAAATGAACCACTGGCAAGGAGCAGCTTTTCGCCGCTCCATTTTGGGACAGCTTTTCTGGGTTAGCATGCTTTCTGCGTGGCTTCTGGCCACTTTTGGGGCATGTGTCATTTGCATGCCCCACCCCGCACACAGTCAGAATAAGAATCTGGCGATTTATAACATCTTCAACACTGCTTGCAGTGTATTTGGCTCTGCTTGTTATATCTGCGCCAAGATTTCAATAATACGAAAAAGAACTGAAAAATGATAAAACCAATTGAACCTACTTAATACCTTCTTGCCTTTCAGACAGATCAAAATTCACTGTTAACGTGGTGCACTCTTGTAAGGGCAGGTAATCCAGCAGAGATTCTTCATGCTCCACATCAATTTCTTCCATACTTTTTTTGACCTCTGGCCCTGCTGATATACAAACAAATACTATTTCAAGAGGCTTCCTTCATAGTTTCATCTATAGTGGGCCCTTAGTATCTGTTCAGGTTTGGTGCTAGGCCCTCTGTGGATACCAAATCTCTGGATGCTCAAATCACATTAAATACAATAGCATAGTGAAATGGTATCTCTTATAGAAAATAGCAAAATCTAGATTTACTTTTGGGAATCTATATCTTTTTGGAATAGTTTCAAGCTGTGAATGGTTGAATCTGTGGATAAAGAATCTGTGGATCTGAAGAACCACAGTGATAACAACTGTGGAGAAATTAGTAGTAAAACAATTGATAGTCTGAACAAATTCTGCAAGTTGAAAATATTTCATATGACTAACACTTTAATGAATATATATATATATATAGTTTTTTTTTTTAAAAAAAATGTCCGCAGAACCCTAAGATCTTCAGCGGATGGTTTTCTCTAGTTCCCGCCACCATCACAGCCTTGTTTGGTGAGGACATGAGAGAAGGGCTGCTCCCAACCTTTGGAACTCCCTTTCACAGGCTGTCCCCTTCTCTGTTCTCCTTTCACCGACAGATAAAACTTCTCGTCAAGCAAGCTTTTAATACATAATTGCATCCTGGGAGGCTTCTTATTGGGGATTTTACTTGGTATGTTTTTAATGGTTTTATATTTTTAACTTTACATTTTAAAGGATTTTACAATTTTTGTTATATTAATATGGTGTTTTAATTGTATTTTAAAATTGTATTGTTTTTAAGCTTTTATGATCCACCTTGGGTCCAAGTAGGCATAAATAAAATAACATGCTGTTCACATCCTTGGATGTCTGTGAATTCTGAATTTTACTTCTAGGGTACCACAGAATAGCCTGCAAATGGAATCAATTTGTCAGTTTTTCATATTTTCTATATTACTGTATTACTACTATCTTCTATATTACTAGTGGTGAAAGACGTGGCCAAAGGAAAAGCAGAAGCACCACACAAAACAGTGAGGCACTGTGGTGGTTTTAAGGGACTCTGAAAAGAGGTTTCATGCAACCTTCATCCCCACCATGGTCCTAAAGTCTGATGGTTCCCCTTGTCTTTCTTGCACACCAATATTTTTTACTGAAGGCCCTTCTACCACCCCCTTTTCCCCTCACCATCCCCTTGCTGCCCCCCATTCCCTGACTGCCCCCTGGATCTTTCCATTGGCCCCATGAGGGGCATACTGTCCACTTTGGGAATCATTAGCCTTTCTGTAGCTCCACTTGCACGGTTTGGTAATTCCATCACATGATTCAGTTGCACAAAAACTGTGAAGGCTACCATAATCTTTCCTATGTTTTATCATAAACCTTACCTCTACTTCTACCAATTGTGCCACATGGCTAGACAAACAGCACAGACTGCCTAGAAACCCAGAAGGCAGCTGAAGCACATACGATTTTACTTTTCTCTTTTTCAAACTTTCTTCTGTGGTTTTAATACTGAATATTGTGTTTTAATAAATAATCAAGGGTATCCTAACTTTAGTACATTTACCTGAATCACAAGACTGTGATTTTTCTATCAGAAACTCCCGTATCTTCTCCACCCATAAATAAAGGATACTTTCACCAAGATTCTGTCTGAAAAAAAATCATACAACCAGTTTCCTTTCAGAAAAATGTAGTCTAAATACAGTATTGTTCTTGAAATCGTAAATGAAAATAATTGGATAGTGGCCTTAAGCTGCACATGTCCAAAGTGAATTGCTTTGCTTTGGCACTTATCTCACCAAATATACAGATTCCTGAGAAAATTCATATATACCTCCCTCAAAAAATTCATGGAAGTCTAAAGATAGGATTTCGTTTGAACACTATGAAGCACAAGCTACAGTATCTGTATGTCCAGAGTAGGCCTTTTAAAATTAATTGGGCAAATAGAAATAGCACTTTTGCAAGAATTTAGATGTCATCTGCTTGAATGATAATGTTAATCTACTTTTTTTAAAAAATTAAGAAAAGCAGGAATCTAATACAGTTGTCCCTTCATATTCGCAGGGGATCCATTCCAGCCCTCCCCCCACAGACAAGAAAAAACACATGTCCCCAATTCCTGGCTTTTCCTATGATGGCATGAAGTGCACGGCTGCTAGTACAGACACATGCCCGCACCTTCATTAAGAATAAGGGGGCTTGCTATCCATGGAAACTCAGTTTCAGTGTGTATGTCACTATGAGTCCAGGTTCTGAGAAAAAGAGGGATGTAAATAAAGTGAACAGAAGTTGTAACATTAATATAAAACTAATACTAGCTACTGCTGCAGTTGTTAAAATTAACAGTGTATAGATTCAGTGGAAGGAAATTGTCTCTTGGCTCCTGCCTCTGGAACTGTCATGAGAGGATATAACTCAACAGATTGCTCCTCTGTACCATCCAGAGAATTAATAATGTTTTGGTTCAGAAAACACAACTTGTTGTAATCAAAAGCAAAGGTAAAAGCTTCCAAAATCTTTATCACTGCAGTGTTCAAAGACAACATGGGAAAACACACAAAGTCAGAGTTCACTGCAGATTATTCACAAACCATATTATAGTTTAGTGTGAAGTCTGAACTCAGCCACGTTTACTTGGCAAATTAAATTAAGGTCCCAGACCAGAGAACTAAAGTAGGTTCAAGTACAGAATTGATCCCACTAGCACTAGTAATTTTAATGGAATTTATGGCCAATCTCATGGGATTATGCCTATAAAACATTTTGTAGAAAGCAACGTTCTACTGAGCTGTGTGTTTTCATTTTCTTTTGAACAGTGTGTCTAATTTATTCCTCATGAGAAGGGAGAGAAGTTATCGAGGAAGAATTTAAGGTATGGACAGCACTGAAAGAGTCATGCAACCAATGAGTCATGCAGTCCTCCTTGTCACATGACACTGACACCACTTGGCAACAAGGGGGCTTTCAAAAGCAGCACAATGCTTTGCTGCTAGAAAAAGTATTATAAAATTCACTAGCAGATTTTAAAGCATGCCAAAGTAGCTCTCTTTGAATGTTATCCCTTGCTCTCCTGATCATGCTATTTTAAAATACTAGATGAGAGAGCACTTACCACCGTATAAGATTATCGGTGGACAAAGGCCCTGTTCTGTAGCCCCTAGATTTTTTTTTTTTAGGCCATAAGGGTTTGCTGATGAAGTTCAGCAACACATTTCTAAATGCACTATACTCAATAGGAAAAGGAGTATATATGCACTATACTCAATGGGAACTGGACTATAGTCAATACCATACACAGTTCAGTTCCTCTCATTTTATTAGCAGTAGTCAATGTCATATTAAAGATTATTTAAATCAATTTAAGGTTCATTTTATAGTTAAATATCCGATTAATTAAAGATTTAGGAGCAGGGAATTTTAGTTTTTATTAAAGAATGGAGAAAATTAACAACTTTAATAATATATAATGAAGCATTTTTAATTAATTTCAGCTGATTTATTAATCTGGGTTCCATGTCTCTACCTGACTTTTATGTATTTTAACTAAAAACCGTAAAACAGATGAAAAGACAAAAAACAATTACTCGGCCAATTTAAAAAATGGTCTGACGCTTCATGGAAGTGGCCCATGTATAACCCACAGACTTCATTTTCAGCAAACTGTCCTGCTTCATCATACTTTTTGCACAGTTCTGCCACCAGTTGGAATTATGCACAAAATAATTTATGACAGTATTCGGATTTTAAAAATATAAGTGTGAGAGAGTAAAGAAATGTGTAACTTACATATAGATTTCTTCAAGATTATTTGCTAGTTCTGCATACTCCTGTCCCTGAAGCCAAGGAGCACTGGAATAAAAATGAACATGCTTAATGAGTATAGCCATTTGTAAAATGCTTGTAATTTAAGAGTCATAAAATCTTAAATTAGAAGAGACCACAAAGATAATCAAATCCAACATCTTGCCATGCAGGAATACACAATTACAACACAACTAAAAGACTTTAAAACACCTAGGCTGTAATCCTGTACACAAAAGGGGGCACTCACACTGAAATCTGTGGGGTTTACTTCTGAGAGGATGCATATGAGCTTGCAGTATAAAAGTAGCAAGTTAAGAAGATGAACTCTAGATGCTCTAGCAAAGTATGGCTCAGCAGCAATTCTATCTCCCTCTTCCTGCACCAAATTTTGAGAGAGATCAATTAGAACAGTGGTGGTGAACCTATGGCATGAGTGCCAGAAGTGGCACTCAGAGCCCTCTCTGTGGGCACACACACCATCACCTCAGCACAGAGTTCACCAGAGTTTGTTACTAGGAAGTCAGAGGGACATGGCATTTGTGCTAAATAAGTGGGTTTTGGGTTGCAGTTTGGGCACTCAGTTTGCCATCACTGAATTAGAAGATACAGCAAAAGTAGAGCAATTTCTTCCAGCTTTTGAACCCCATTTTGGATCCACACTTATCCTTTTTTCAATTAGTGGAAAATCTCCCCCCCCCCCCAAAAAAAAAAACATGTTCTTCCAAATGCTTCTTCCCAATTCCATCAGGAAATTAATGAGCTAACCCTTGAAACATTTGGGATACATCTTCCAAAGCAGTATTCCAAATTTTAGAAAGTAATTTTAAAGCCAAACACACAAATTAATGAAATTAAAATGTCAAGTATGAAAATATAAGCTGAAAATGCTCAAAGCATAAGGGAAGGAGGGGGAGAGACAGAACTAGGATCCAGAACCAGGCAAGTGTGTTCATAGTTGAAATAAAAATGGAGAAGTTGTACTTGGCTCATAGCCCAAAGGCATAAAAGCTTCTGTACACACACTCTCTGCTCCTCACACACAAGAGTGTTCAGTAGTCAAGAGTCTTGAACTCTAACTTTCAACACTTTTTGTGTGACCTTGTACAAACTGCATGTTTCATTTCATCTGTCCTCCACATGTTTTAGGATTTTCTGTCGGGGATGCTTTGATCTGGATTTCCTGCATGGCAGGGGGTTGGACTGGATGGCCCTTACGGTCTCTTCCAACTCTATGATTCTATGAGTCTATGATTCTAAATTCTTCCAAACAAAAATCTCAGGATCAGAGATGAATAACTATAACCCAAGCTGGGCAACTTCCTAGGACTAAGAGAATTCACCCTTGCTTACTACAATCAAAATGCATGGGGACTATTTACCGTATATACTCATGTACAAGTCGACCTCATGTATAAGTCGAGGTCAACTTTTGGGGCCAAAAATATGGATTTTCATATGACCCGTGGATAGATTGAGGGTGTGCTCGCCTCAGCGTCTCCCTGACTGGGCTTTCCTCGCAAAAGAAGCCCAGCAACGGAGAGGCTTTTGGGCGATTGCGTGCCCTCCTCGGCGTCTCCTCAGCCAGGCCCCTTCTCTGAGGAAAGGGCCTTGCTGAAGAGAGGCTTTGGGGAAGGCGATCGCCCTCCCCAGCGTCCCTTCGGTTGGGCTCCTTCCCAAGGGAAGGGGCCTCGCCGAAGGGAGGCTTCTGGGGAAGACGATCACCCTCCCCAGCGTCCCCTCAGCCGGGTTCCTTCCCAAGGGAAGGGGCCTCGCTGAAGAGAGGCTTTGGGGAAGGTGATCGCCCTCCCCAGCGTCTCCTCAGCCAGGCCCCTTCTCTGGGGAAAGCCTGGTGGAGGAGAGGCTGCAGGGCGCACGATCGTCTCCCTCGCTGGGCTTTTCCCATCGGAGGGAGTCGAGGCTAGCGGGGCTGCGGGGCAATCGGGCACCCTTGCCAGCATCTCCCCAGATGGGCTATCTCTTGCAGAGGTAGCCCAGCTGGGGAGAGGCTTGGTTAAAGTACCGCACTGCCCCGTAGATAAGTCAACCCGCGATTGTGGACGCCATTTTAGGGCAAAAATTTCTCGACTTATAGTTGAGTATATACAGTACCTTTTTTTCAAGTCATACTCTGGTTGCTGACAGCTGTCAGGAGCATGATTCCATTTAAAAACAAGTCTCACAACCTTGTGCACCTTGTTCATATTTAAAGTACTGTGCCAATTTTGCTATTACCCCATAGTATTTTCAGCCACATAGTGAATTGAGCTCTGGCAGGGGCTACAAAAACACCAGAGAGGAGGCATGCTCCTATACAACTATGTGTTGCCCACTTCTGATACAATCAGTCACAAAACCAGCACATAAAAAATACCCATATTCCTCTTAGCAGTTCACTGCAACACTACCATGCACATCTTGTCTTTGCCTACTACCCCTTGCTGCAACTCCATTACAAAAAAAAAAAAAAAAAAAAAAAAAAACGCTGCAAGAAGTATGAGATCTCACTTTTTAAATTTTTTACACTCTCTAATTTTCTTCTCCAAATCAGTAGTGCACAGTCTGGACTCTTTCAACATTATTGGCTTCGGTTTCCAGAATTTCTGAGTACTGCCAAACTGGTTTGTACTTCTAGAAGACAACGTGCAAAACCATCTGGATGATCAAAGTCTGAGAATCCTGCTTCAATTTGTTGATAGAGCTCCTACAGGTCCTTCAACGTTTCTGAGGTCTATGGTGTTTCTCTAATCCCACTATACCTCTGTATCAAATACAGTGGCAGCTCCAGCCTGATTTCCAGGTCTCTCAAAAGGATACATACACACAAGGCAATTGCAGATATTCAGGTATGAACAAATTTTACTCATGTATTTATATTGTGACAACCAACACTATTATTCAGCGCCTACACAAGTTAGCCATGTACTTGCCATTCTTCCTTTGCAGAACTTTGTACAGAAAAACTAGAAACAAACATATGGCAAAAGGAGGAAAACATCACAAGGACACCAGCATGATCTCTACTCTAAACCCCAATATCAAAGACATCCTATTGCCATGCCAGGTATACCAGAGAAAGATGAGGAAGGAGAGTTCATTAGCTATATCAGAACAGGCCCCAGCCCCTTGATGGCTGGTGGTTGGTTACAGAACACTCATGTTATGGTTCAGTTGCATATCTTAACATTTTGTAATATGACACATATTTTTCATACACAAACACAGTCAAGGAAGCAATTTTTTGGTTCAGCTACCAGGGTTATTTCAAAGGCGATACTCCTCATTCTCACAATGGGTCTCCTTCATATATACCATGTATGCAAGATAGACTGAATATATTTCGGAGAATGCTAATACATTCTAGACATTGGGTAGGTGTACAAAATGGGACAGAAAGCTACAGCCAGAATATCCCTTAGCTCCCTGCTAAATACTGCTACTGTATATAAATAAGCTTAATAATGATAATAGTGACATACAGCGTACAGTATCATGTGATAATGATGACTTATGGGAAATACATGAAAACACAATATTCCTGAAATGAACTACCACTTACTTAAGCTGATAAATAGGTGGAGCAGCTGTTGGATATTCAGGTGGCAGGATCACCTGAAAGAAAAATAAATTAGCCAGTAGCTGAGGGCATACATCAATACAGAATAGTTCTGAAACATATAAAACAAGTAATACTACAGCTGGTATTAGGCTACCTTCATAGAAACTGAACAAATTGGAACTTGCTTGTGCATAAAATGCACAGAATTAAGATGGTAATCAACTTTTCTAACAGCTATAGAACATGGTACTTCAGTAATATAATTTAAATCTGGCTTTCTGGTTTTGCTAGTACTGTACAGGTAAGACAGGTGCCAACCTGAGTAGTAAAACCCTAGAACTAGTTTCCCAATATTACAAAGAAAAATATATTTTCATTAAAAATAGTTATGCAACTCTTCTGAAAGTATCCTGCTGCAAATCCGAAGGCAGATTATGTCACAGGAAACCTACCTGTAGACAGAGAGTCCACTTTGGCTCTTCCAAGCATTCACTAACTCGAATGCAGAAAATTTTCTCATCTTCATCAATAGCACACCATTCATCACCATATATAGCAGACAGGGCTTCAATTTCTTCTATCTGACAAAAAATGATGTTACATTATATTTCAATGTGCCCAGTACCATTCGCATAGCTAAATAACTACTAACAAATCATGTGACATATAGAGTATTAAAGTGTTTATCTCAAGATAGCCATAATAAACTATGTCCTCCTGTATTCAACACACTGTTGCAAACTTTTTTTGTCCAGTGTAAGATCTCTGTAGTTACACCCAAATTCTCAGTCCATGAGTAAGGGTCACAGAACCAACTGCTCCCTATTTTTTTATTTATTTATCTTATTTTATTTATAGCCCACTTTTTTTGCAATATGGGATGCAAGGAGGCTCAAAATATGAGTTAAAATAAGATACAGTTGGCCCTCCTTGTCCACAGATTTTTTTAACCACTGATTTAAACATCCATGGTTTGAATATTGTGAGTGTGTGTGTGTGTGTTGAGAGAGAGAGAGAGCGCAAACCTTGATTTTACCATTTTATATAAGGGACACCATTTTACTACCCCACTGTATTGTATTTAATGGGACTTGAGCATCCGTGATTTTGGTATCCACGGGAGACCTGGAACCAAACCCCACAGATACCAAGGGCCCACTGTACAATTAAAACAATAGATAATACAGAAGTTAAAAAACAAATTAGTTATATTACAATTAATCTATAACAGTTTTTTTAAAAGCCACTAAAATATAATAATTATGATTATTAATGCTAGATGGGTCCTGTGGGTGCTAAGGTCAACCTATTGATCACACCAGTGCTGATTCATTTCACCTGTTTAGCAAAGAAAATGACGAATAAACCCAGATTATCAATGGGTAACTAGCATAAATACCCTGCTCCAAGACCCACAGTAGCTAGCTGCCCCATGCATGCACAAAAACACACATGCTTCTTGTACTGTATTGTGACACTATTAAGAAAGAAACACTTCTTGGGAAAGAAGAATTACATTTTTAAAATTTATTTATTAGAGTACACTGGTGCCTCGGGATACGAAATGATCGGGTTACGAAATTTCCGGGATACGAAAAAGTTGGATTGGCAAAAACTGTTTCGGGTTACGAAATTCATTTCGGCGCGAAATTCAAATGCTGCAAAGTGCAGCTATAGGCTTTCCAGTGCTAACGGAAAGCCTTTTCGGGTTACGAAATTTTCAGGTTACGAAAGGAATGGCGGAACGAATTAATTTCGTAACCCGAGGCACCAGTGTACTTATAGCCCGCCCTTCATCCCTAAAGGATATCAGAGCAGCTTACAATTATTATTTTTAATTAGATGGTTCCCTGCCCTCAGGCTTACAATCTGAAAAGACACGATACAAAAGGAGAAGGGAATGGTGGTGGGGAAGGGGATGAAGTCCAGTGGTTCTTCTCTCCCTCTGAGGCCTAGACCAAGGCAGATGGACTGGAGGGAGGGCCTGATGGAGGTGGCAGGCCTCACTCTCTCTGATGATGTAGAATAGATAGCAAAGGGAGGGCTCATCCACTTACTTTAGGCCAGGCCTGATGGAGCTGGCAGGCCTTATAGCCTTATCACACCCAACTCTTCAAGAGCTGATAGTATTTAGCACCTATTCCAATCTCATTTCCCAGATGTAGAATGAGTGAAGGGACAGTTGTGGGTCACTGCCTTGGAGATGCTGGCTTTGGGTATGAGGGGCTGCTGGAAGATGAGTGCTTTGACCCCAGGGAGGGCTCCTTTTGGGCTGGCAGCACCATCAAACATAATTCACTGCAGCATAAAACTAACACTTCCAAAGGGGAAAAATAGCATTCATGCATAAAGGGAGTCCTATTTGGGGGAACTGCTCCAGAGCACCTTAATGATGGACCACTGGTTAGTCTGGAAACAGTAAGAAACAACTCTGGTGTCTCCATGTTAAGAGCAGTGCTTTGCCTAAGATTTTGGGGGAAAGAGGCTTAACAGCTGGAGGGACACAGTGACCTAGCTTTAGTTAGATAAACACAAAGCAGATGTTTGCCCCATAGCAAAGTTAGGATCGAATTAGCACAGTCTTATTTGCAAGGGAACAATCAAGAGTTTGATGTAATGTCCTTAACGAACTGAAACAGACATCAAGTTCCTGAGTGCCATCCAGAGAAAGGAGCAAACAAGATGCAACAGATCTCCTCTAAAGATGATACAGCAAGATTTAATCTAAGTAAGTGATCCAACCCACATTTTGTTGCAAGTGGCATAAAGATGGCAGGATCTGCCTAAAGCTAGCAAATGCTTGTATAAGAAAAACAGCACTTGAATCAAGATCTTAATGTACCTGTTTTATTTTACAGTGCATGTACGTACGATATCTTTGTTGTTGTTAGCTGCCTTCGAGTCAACTCCGACTCACAGCAACCCTGTGGATGAGACACCTTTAAGACTCCCTATCTTCCACTGCTCTGCTCAGGCCCTGGAAACACATGCCTGTGACTCCCCTGATTATTGTTTTTTCTAGTGATCCATGTTTTCTCATTATGTGGCCAAAGTACGACAGCCTCAATTTGATCATCTTGTGTGATCTGTTCGAGGACCCCTATGTTTGTCCTGGATATCCTCAGCACTCTTCTCCAACATCACATTTCAAATGCATTTATTTTCTTTCTGTCTGCTTCCTTGACTGTCCAACTCTCAAATCTGTACATGGCGATGGGGAATACAGTATCTACATAGCATTAATTTGACTTAATTAAATTGAGCTTATTCCCAGATAACCAGGTATCAGTTTATCCATTTAGCCACTAATTTCAACCAGGCAGGCATGTGTTGGTGTAGCAGTGAAATTTTGAAACACCAGGAGTACATCTTTGGTAGGATTCAGTCAGTTCTGCAATAAAATATATGCTTATTTATCACAGATATATTAATATATTGTGCAATCATCTCTGCCAAAACCAACCTGTGAAGAAGACGCTTTCAAGCTGAATTATGCCATAAATTACATGCCATTCCTTTTCACAGGATACGACGACCAAGCAGTGCCTCAGAGAGAAGGCAATTTGGCACATTCACAAAGAACTGCTTTAACAAGAGCTGCTAGAAATGATGGCTAAATGGAGCTTCCATATTCAGATGCAGTGTACCTAGGGCTGCATCTGCACTAGAGAAATAATGTAGTTTGACACCACTTTAGCTGCTATGGCTCAATGCTATGGAAATCTGGGGTTTGTAATTTTGCAAGCTCTTTAGCCTTCTCTGTCAGGGAACTCTGCTGCCACACAAGGTGACCAGGGGCCCTCGTTTTCCAGGATGTGTCCTACATTTCAAGCTTCTGTCCAGGAGGAATTTCAAAATGTGCTTTATCTTTAGCATGGCAAAAAAGCATGAATTTATCATGCTTTTAGCTTTTACTGGGTCACATCCTATATTTTTCTTGACTATCCTACATTGTGATGCCTTGCCCTCCTTTGGAGTGAGGACATCTGGTCACCCTGGGTGCCACAAATAATTACAAATCCCAGGATTCCATGACAGTTAAAACTGCATTATTTCAGTTAAAGTGGTGTCAAACTGCATTATTTTTTAACAAGTGTTCTGCTTTAATATCGTAAGAACCTAATTCTGTTTTAATGCATTGGTTTTGTATTATTATTTTTTTAAACTGTGAGCTGCTTTGAGTTCTAGTTTTGGGGAGGAAAGTAGGATACAAATAAATGATAAAGGTAAAGGTAGTGCCTTGACATGAATGTCTCGTTGTAACTGACTGTAGGATGCTCATCTCTAAGCCGAAGAGCCAGCTTTGTCCGAAGACGACTTCCAGTGCGCTGTTTCCCACCAAAGTGGTACCTATTTATATACTTGCAACAAATAAATAACAATAATAGTTTGATTCCATTGCAATTGTCACTTCTGTAGGTTTTTAACTGTACTGTGTTTTTTTTACCACAAACCATTTTGAAATCCAAATTTTGGAGGGAAAGCAGGATACAAATAAATAAATAAATAAATAATAATAATAATAATAATTCTGCAGTGCAGATGCAGCCTTAGGCTCCCTTTGAGGCTGCTTGTTTCAAACCGCGAGCAGTTCTGAGTCCCAGTTTTTTGGGGAAAGCGGGATACGAATTAATAATAATAATAATAGTAATAATAATAATTCTTCAGTGCAGATGTACCTTAATTGAGGATGTTCTTTTTAAACTGTAAGCCACTCTGAGCCCCAGTTTTTATTGCTGTTGGGGGGGGGGGCTGTTTAAATCAGGATACAAATAATAATAATAATAATAATAATAATAATAATTCATTGCAGATGCAGCCTTACACTAATTGAGGCTGTTCTTTTTAAACTGTAATTCTGAGTCCCAGTTGTTGTTGTTGTTTTGGGAGGGGAGCAGGATATAAATAAAATAATAATAATGTAATAATAATAATAATAATAATAATAATAATTTTAAATTTTCTTCAGTGCAGATGCAGCCTTACACTCCTTGAGGCTGTCCTTTTTAAAATGTAAACCAGTCTGAGTCCCAGGTTGATTTTTTTTTTAGGGGAGCAGGTTACAAATAATAACAATAACAATAACAACAATAATAATAATAATATAATTTTAAATCTTCAGTGCAGCTGCAGGTTGACACTGATTGAGGGGGGCTTGCTGGGGGCACCCATCTTCTCACTGCTGGGCTACCTTTGCCCTGACCTTGCACGACTCGTGTTATGTTTTGCACGTGTGAATAAGACCCAGGTCCCCAAATGCTTGCACCTCCACCCTGAACCTCTGCGCAGCCACTCACTCGCTTCTGCTCCGCTTCCGGGTCACTGGCCGCCATTTTGCATCTTTCAGAGCCACACAGGTCTCTTCCGTCTCGCCCCGCCCCTCGGAAAGAGAGAGAGAGAAAATCACAGTACTGTGACAATACCCAGCAGACGGGATAGTCTGCGCATGCGCGAGCGAAAGTCTTTCCTAGCTTCGTCCAACAGAGGTCTCTCTCTCTCTCTCTCTCTCTCTCTCTCTCTCTCTCTCTCTCTCTCTCTCTCTCGTCGACGTAGAGATAGAAGACTGTAGAAAACCACTTGGATTCTTGCAGCTGGGAATAAAGGGTTCCCGTCTGGTGATCTGTACAAAGTAAGAGGGATGTTTTGCAGTGTTTTTCCCCCTCCCAAACTGTGCCCTTTAAGAGGGTTTTCTTTGGACTTCAGCTCCCAGAAGCCTCAGCCACGTTGGCCAATAGTCTGGGATTCTGGGAGCTGAAGTCCAAAATTCCATTAAAAGAGCACACTGCAGAAGTAGTCCAGTTTGACACCACTTTAACTATGGAATTCTGGGAATTTTCATTTTTTGTTTTTACTTAATTATAAAAACGTTACCTATAACATCTTTAAGACAAAAATCTTAATATTCATAACTGCTAATGCATATCATATCACACAAACTCTCACTTCCTATAATCAACTCTCTTCTTTCTTTCTTTATCCTAATTATCCTTCCCTTTTTACTCTTCCTCTCCCTTTCTTTTTTCCTTCTTTCTTTATTCCCTCATTCCTTCTCCCCTTCTTACACTATCTTTCCATTCCCTTCTCTCCACCTTCCCCTCTCCCTCTCTCCATTACCCTCCTCCTCCATCCTCTTCCTCAAGCCCATTTTCTCCACACTCCTTACTCTTTCTTCACTAACTCATCCCTTCCTCACTTACTCATACCTTCATACACCTCCTCATGGGAAATGTAGTTTTGTGACTGGTAGTAACAAAAATGGTTTAAATATCATAAATCAAAGACATATGTCTTCCTTTTGTTCACACAAAGACTGCATCCACACTGCAGAAATCATCCTGATT
The DNA here is from genome assembly GCF_019175285.1 of Sceloporus undulatus. NCBI lineage: Eukaryota > Metazoa > Chordata > Lepidosauria > Squamata > Phrynosomatidae > Sceloporus > Sceloporus undulatus. Next base: position 690,087 of record NW_024802940.1, on the reverse strand, counting down.
GAGACCGCTTTAAATGGTATGGACTTCTGGGATATGCAGTTTTGTGAAACATTGAGCCTTCTCTGTCAAAGAGCTCTGGTGACACAATGAACTACAGTTCCCAGGATTCCATAGCATTCTGCTTTATCACACTACTAGGGGGCAAACAGGATTTCCTTTTTAACTCTCATTTAACTCTCATTTAAATCCTGTTTGCCCCCTAGTAGTGTAATAAAGCAGATTAATTCATGACAGTTACAGTTGTGTCAAGATGGATTGTTTCTGCAGTGCAGTTGTAGCCTCTGTAAAATACAGGTTTGAGTCTGTTTCGTTGGGACCAAAACTGTTTGAGATCTCAGGGATTCAGATTTTGGAATATCAGCATACACATAATAAAATACCTTGGAAATGAGCCCTACGTCTAAACGTTAAATTCATGTATGTTTCGTATACACCTTATACTTATAGGCTGAAGGTAATTTTAGACACAATGTTTTTAATAATTTTGTGCATGTTTTGTATACATCTCCTACTCATAGATTGAAGGTAATTTTATACACAGTGTTTTTAATATTTTTGTGCATGTTTTGTAAACACCTTAAATTTGCAGCTGATACAAAACTGGAAGAAACTAACAAAACCAACAAATTGGAGGATAGGGATGGAATTCAAAAGGACCTTGATAAACCAGAAATCTGGGCTGAAATTAATAAAATGAAATTCAGCAGAGACAAATGCAAAATTCTACATTTAGGCCACAAAAACCAAATGCACAGGTATAAAATGGGGGATACGTGGCTTTCCAGTACTACATTTGAAAAGGACCTGCGGATTATTGTTGAACATAAATTAAACATAAGCAGCAGTGTGATGCTGCAGCAAAAAAGGTAAATGCTATCTTGGGGCCAAAGCATATGATCAGCCCAGGACCGCCCAGGACTACACAGCCCTCTCCTGAAGTGGGCCACTGCCATGGTCCCAAACCAGCACCACCAGGAGTCATATTTAATCTGCTCCTTTTTGATCCAGTCCAAAGGACCAGATCACAGAGCAGCTTCTGGCCACTTTGGGGGCATGCATAATTTAAATGGCAAGCCCCTAAAGCTGCCTTATTTGGCCCGTGCATTTTGGACCTAGAAGGCAGAGGGAAAAAACCACTCTGAAGAAATCTTGCCAAGGAAACCTCATGATAGATTTGCTTTCGGGTCACCATTAGTCAGAAATTACTTGAAGGCACACAACAACTAATATCACTGCTTTAATTAAACAATTCTATATTTGAAGTAATAGCAGGTTATCTTATGTGTGACGTTAAGACATGACTTCCTGTGGGAAAGTTATTGAGAGAACTGTGGAGCCCTCTCAGAAGAACTGAAGTCTACATAATGTGTGTGACACTTGCGAAGATACAATAGGGTCAGAGCATTTCCTTCATTACAATTAATGCAATGTGACAGTGGATGATAAGCTTACAGGGGGAGAAAGATAACGGCTAGTGTAATGGCTAAGGAACTTTTATCTCATTGTTTATTCCTCTAAAATTTAAGTCTATTATAATGGGTCTCCCTGCATAAATTGCTTCTTTTAATCCTAGTTTTAATTGTGTGAACACTTTTACATTACCTGTCCTTTAACTGTGTGAAACCTTTATTTGGCAAACAGACCAACATTCAAGAATTGTTCCAAAGATAATTGAGCTCAGTTTCATAAGACACTTTACTAGAGGTAATTCAGAGGTGGGAAATTATCACACCAGAGCCAATTCAGCAATAATCATGGTAGTGAAAGCTAATGCAAGACTAGTGCAATAACATTCGATATTTTCACACAGTCGTGCGATCGCATAATAACATCAACATAAATACCAAATAATATCAGGATTGCATTCCCCACATATCCAGGATTGAATCATCAGTACATTGGAATTGATAATTTCGCACATGCGCTGTTTTGGCACTGCAACTCATGTATCCATCCCGCACAGAATACAAAACAATACAATACAATTTATTACTGCACCACATTATTTTAATCCAGTGTAAACAAAATTGTGCCCCATATCTCAAAAGAAGACTGAAATCCACTGCAAAACTGATACTGACAATGAGAATGGATTGCCTCCACCAAAATGCAGTCTAGGTAAATGTCCCTGGTTGCTTTCCCAAAAGCACTAATGAAGCACAATTCACTTTTACACCCTTGCAATTTCATTCACACTATTGGGAAGCTATTCACAGGACTTCCCCATGAATGGTTTGTTGCAAGAGCATTCTGGGTTCTTCACGGGAGAAGTCCTGGATGAAGGCAACGTCATCTGAAAATCTTCAGCACAATTGCCGGGATTATGCCTTTTACTACCATTTTTTTTCTCCCTGTCTGAAAAATCTCCTTTGTTTTGGTGAAAACCTAACATCCACAAAAGAGTGGCTCACGGTAGGGAGAAATACACCACACATCAAAGAACATGGTATGTCTGGGGACATCCCACAAAATAGCTGGTGTTTCTTTGATGTCAAAATTCCAGAGTTAGGAAGTATAAAGAGGTGATGTTTCATGAATCCATTGGCATTCCAGAAGAAGCAATGGGTCCACAAAATCCAAGTCCAACCTTTGCTCCACCGTAAACTTCACAGCGGGGGAAGGGGAGTGTGATGGAGTCATGGGGCAGACTTGGTTTCTTGGCAGACAATCCCAGTTTGGGCTTACTGTGAGGGAGGGGCTGCCGGGGAACAAGCACAGTAGTCTCGATTATCCAACATTCGGTAATCCAACGACATTCGGTAACAAGAAGAGGCTACGGGGGTCGACATTATGATGCTGCAAAGATGGTGAGATTTGGCTGCAAAAAAATGGCAATCGTCAGGAAAGCAGAAAAAGATCAGTGTTTTTTTTATTAAAGTATCAGTAGACTGAATTGTTTATACTGTACAGTACTGTACATCAAAATGTTGATCAGTAGGTTTTTTTTATATTTTTTTATATTTTCATAGTGATTGCAAGGCTTTTCTATGACCCTCCGACATTTTTGGCTATCCAACTATGGGACTGCCCATTTATGTCAGATAATTGAAACTCTACTGTAGATGTATAAGGGAGCATTAGGAAGTTACTAATTAGGGGAATTTATTAATTAGCTCAAACTGCTGTGAGGGAGGGGCAACAACACTCTTGCAAGATCGTGTCCCTTCGTGTATACTAAAGGACCAAATAATCCCTTAAGAGATGACGCAGAGACAGGCTTCTCCAATTAAAGTCCAAGTATTTATCTAAAAGGGGAACACACATACAACAATAAGCACACACACACACACACACACACAAGAAACTAAGAAACTAAATGAAAGTAAAGGTGAGAGAGTTGGAAAGATTGAGAGGCAGAACTACGGCCGATACTCACTTCCGAAGGCTTATCTGGGATTCTAAAGTTGAAATGAATGATGGATAAGACATGGCTGCAGGAATGTGGGAGGGGGGTTGGCTGAGGGAGCTAAAATCAGAGTCCAGTCTGGTGTGGAGCCAAGCTGTATTCTGAAAATAGCACACCGGAGTGAGCAAATCTAGGGATTCTTATAGGCAAAATCTAGACTCTGGCGATGAGCTTAATGGGTTGGCCGAAGCCTGGACAAAGGTGTTTGATTGCCTGGGCTTTGTTAAGCTGACGTGTAGGGTAGGCTGGTCAATGCAGTCAGTCTTGACACAATTGGGGGAAGACAAACAGGTAGATGGGTCATTGATTTGATTACCAACCCATTAAATGTGAGACTGAGAACAGTCAGTATTGTGTTGGTTTTGGAGGTGCTGGCTCCCTCATTAACATCTCTCAAGCTACCTGTGGGGGATTGCCATATCTAAAGCTCCTGCCTCCTCCCTGGCAAGTTGTCTACGTGGTCTCCTCGCTTCGGAGAAATAGCAGGTCCTCTAGGAGATTGGTTTGAGGTCAGAGTGAAATCCAGACTCCAAAATTTTATAAAAATGCAATTGTTCTAACAGGAGTGAGTGATAGTGAAGTCAATTAAACCAATAGCAAAGCAGATGAGGCAGTAGGGGCAGCCAGAGGCCACTCCAACCTCAATTGCCCTGAGCCCGCCATGGGACCACCATTGGACTGCTGCAACCTGGTGCCGCAGTCCTGAGGGAGCCTGCTGCCATAACCCCAAATTGGCTGTAAAAAGCAGTAAGAAACTGCTCCTTTTAGGGTGTTTTGGGCCGGATTCAGCGACCCCAGTGAGGCCTCCATGCAATCCAGGGGTGTGTGTCATGTGCATACCCTGCTACCAGATCGGCCTGACAGCGGCCCTTTTAGACCATCTGTTTGGGGCCTCAGTTAAGAGGAGATAAGTTTGATCAAGCTGAGTTCAGCTCAAGCAAGTCCTGCTCAAGAGAGTTCAGTGCAGAGCAACTGAGTGGGAGTTGAGTGGGAGTTTAAAGAGGTGAAGATAATTGAAAGGAGTTGAAGGGAAATAAGGGGCAAAACAGATCAGCACAAAGGAGCGGTTTGCCGCCGCCCCTTTAAGCACAAAATTGGGGCCAAAGCCATTGCTAGCCAATGCTATTTCTTTTTGGCCTGGAAAAAGGGCTCCCTTGCTGCCAGGTGAGCGCCGTGCCAAAGTAGTGCCATAATGCCACCTGCCATGTAGTCAGTCAGACACCATGACACCACCTTGGGATGGTGTTGAGGCCTGTGCCACCCAAACGCCATGCTCCCATGCTGCCCTCAAGCTGCCGTTTACTGCCAGTCTGTACAGCCCCTAAATTGAGAGAAGGATACTGAATGGGAGAGAAAGTGTATTGGAGATTGTAAAGAGGAAACTGTGAAATGTCTGCAACTGTAATATATATGTAGCCATGCTACCTTCGAACCTTGGAACTATTCTACTTAAATTACAGTCTTGCTAAATGTTATTCAATAAAGTCAGTGTTTATTTGTTACAACTAAAGCCTCTGCCTGTTGGAATTCTAAACCATATAAGCATGAAAAATGTGTTACCAAAAGATATTAAAAGTATAAAGGAAGAAACTTGGGACCCTAGCCCTTATACATTTTGGAAAAGTATATGAGGGACCTTCGGTAAAGAAGAGGTAGAGGGAACTTAAGGCATAGAGAGGAGGTCTCACATGACAGGGAGCATAAGGGAGCAATAGATTTACATTGGCCCTAGAATCAATGGGTGGGAACTGTTTAGGGGTGAGAATTGCTCTTTCGTCCCTTCTATTAACATGATTTTGGTCTTTTTACCTTGCAGATTTCCCCCCCCCCTTGTTACCTCTGCAGTTTTGTTCTACTGGATCTTTTTTAGAACACCCATATTTCCTGTTTCCTACACTGTCCATCATGTCCAAAATATTCTCCAGTATTGAGAGTTTGCGCATTACTAATAGTGGAAGTTCAAAAGGTGTATTTTGCCTGTAATGGAAAACCAAAGAAAACAGAAATATGAGGCAATCTTTTTGGTCCTGTTTCTTAGGTCTTCAGAAACATTCTAAGAGCAAATTCAAACAGAAGACTCCCAAGTGATTGTTTTGGGAGCTTTCTATCTCAAGTTAAATCGCCATTTGTGAAAACAACACCTCTACATACTTAGCTTGCCTACAACTGTTCCAAATCTTGTAATCTTGATAACAAAATAGTTAGAGACTACCAGTGTTAGGAATCTTGGCCCCTTTGAAAAATAATTCCCTTGTGAGCAGTCATGATAGTTAAGAGGCCAGTAACACCCACTAGACACATTTGTGGCCCAATGCTATGTAGATTCAGGTACACTAATCCCACTGAGTTTATACAAGAGTCAGATAAAATATTCCATTTACATAGGCTTGCCATAACCCGGCTGCACCCGTGTATTTCCCGTTTTTGGGGGACCCGGGCCCCTCCCGGCACGGGTGCAGCCCAAAAACCGGGACCCCCCCGGTTGCAGCCAAGTTGCTGCCGCCTGCAGGGCCTTGCTGCCCTCCTCCTCCGCCTTGGGGAGGCGGGGAGGAAGAGGAGGACAGCGAGGCCTGCCTGGGGCGGAGGAGGCGCCTCCCCGTGCGCCCGCACCACCCTCCTCCTCCGCCCCCTCACCCCCAGGCTTGGCGCCTAAGGACTGGAGCGTGGCTTTGGCCCGGCTTCTGGACTCTTAAGACAAATACATCATTTAAACAGCATACCTCCAAAGTGACTCGAAGTAGCTTTATTTTGGTCTGTCTGTATGGGCTCATAAAAACTTTATATAATCAGACTAAGGATGCTGGGACCTATCTAACACAGTATTTTGGATAAAACAGCACAGCATAGCATTTTGTCTTCAAGTTAGGAATTCTGTAGGTATGAAGATGCAAAGCTTGGTCTCCTTAGCTAGATTCCTTTGAATGTCTTGGTTTCATTAATTGTGTAAGTTTGTTTAAACCACTGGGGAGGCGGTGCCTTCAAGTTGCCTGTCAACCTGTGGCTGTACTTTTCTTTTTCTTTACAAGCTTTGTGATATATTGGATGCAACTTAATATCCCCTTATGTGCCACCTTGGTGATCTGTTTTATTTGTTTTATTATCTGCCGTATGATTATTTCACTGGATAGTCTTTAACGTTAATTTATTCTGTTCACTCTTCAAAGCATTTGCAATATTCTTAACTTTCTCCTTTCCTAAACTGAAGTGTTCAGATTTTCTCAGATTTGTTTCTTGCTACCCAGTTATAGCACTTTAATACCACATTATCTGCCATGGCTCTATCCTATTGAATCCTGGGATTTGTAGCTTGGTGGGGTTATTGGAACTCTGCCAGAGAGCACTAGTGCCTCACCATGCTGCGCAGATCCTGGGATTCCACAGAATGGCCCCATTGCACTTAAAGTGGTATCAAAGTGCTATAACTGTGCAGTGTGAAAGAGACCGTGTTTACAATGCTACATGTACTGTACACTGTCAGTTAATTCTTACTGACCTTAGTCTCACTTCCATGTAAATATGCATCACTTTTGGCTGCACATTTCTCTTATATAGCAAGTCTTCACTGTCCTGGTTGTTTTTGTAGCTCTTCACTATGCTGTGCCTTTCTGGTATTCTCACTGACACAGGGATAACCAGAACTCTACAGGGACAGCAATATCACAAAAAATTAAGTTCTGTATAGTTTAGGTTAATACACATAACATCCAATTGTTTATTGCATTTTAGATGGTGCTCCTTCTCAACATTCCTTTTCCATACTACCTATATTTTAATTTTAAAAAATGGTTAATAAAAATCACCCAACTTTGTATGCATCTCTTAGGTTTCTTAATAGTTGGTACAGGTTAAACATGTCCTGCAAGACAACTCTTGCAGATGTTGCTACAGGCCTACTTTATCTAATGGGAAATTAAAATTCCTTTGTTTCAACATCTAGGCACATTATTATAGCATACAACTATAGCAATACTTTTAAACATGCTCCTCCTCCATTTGATAGTTTCAGCAATGTCATGGAACTATTGCAAAATTATCCTCAGGTGCTGATGGCACAGGAGGCAACCTTGAAGTCTGACATTTATGAACAGAAATTACATGTAAGGAACTAGAAGCAAGATTATGCAGCCAGTATGGGATGCATCTCTGTGCATTCACCCTATCCATCCTTTCCACACCAAAAAGATCCTAAGGCCTGTTACAGACTGCCCAAAAAAAGCTGCTTTGGGTCTCTTTGGAGGTATGCTGTTTAAATGATGCATGGGTCCTAAGAGTCTGGAGGTCGCGCCAAAGCCACACTCCATTCCTTAGCACTGGAGTGCAGCTTTGGTGCAGCTTCCGGATTCTTTGGGTGCATGCATCACTTAAACAGCATTAATTTATAAACTTATATCAATTATCTCTATAACTTTCCCATTTTTTAAAAAAAGTAAATATTCCTGGATAATAATCCTTTATTAGTGAGATGCCTGATCATACATAACTTCATATTAAAACCCATCTATACTCTGTGTGTCTTCAATCAATTCTCGACTTATGGAGGCCCCATGAATTTCACAGGGTTTTCTTAGGCAGGGAGTATTCAGAGGCTCTTTTACCAGTCCCTTCCTTTGAAATATAGCCGACAGCACCTGACATTAATTTGTGGTTTCCCATCCAAGTACTAACCAGGGGCTGACCCTGCTTAGGTTCCAAGTTCAGATGAGATCTGGTGCTTTTAGGGTACTGTATTTAGGCCCATCCGATCTATACTATCTGTGTATAATTTTTCCTATACTATTTCTCTCCATAGTATTGTGAAGAAAGATCTTGAGGATACTAGTGTGTGTGTGTGTGGGGGGGGGGGAATTCCCTTAAAAACTAGAACATTAATACTGCATGATAAAAGTTTGGGCAGAAGTCATGAGAAGTCATCCTTCAGAGCAGAACTGCAGATATAGTCATTTGGTGAATCAAGTTGTGTTCATGAACTAATTCTGATATGGACTCGTACAGACAGGACAAAATAAAGCTGCTTCGGGTCACTCTGGAGGTACGCTGTTTAAATGACAAACGCATCTTAAGAGACCAGATGCTGCGTCAAAGCTGTGCTAATGGAGTGTGACTTTGGTGTGGCTTCCAGCCACTTAGGACGCATGCAGCATTTAAACAGCATGCCTCCAAAGTGACCTGAAGCAGCTTTATTTTGGCCTTGATTCCCTCGGGAAAAGGCAGATGATTATTATTATTATTATTATTATTATTATTATTATCTTTTTAGATTGTAAGTCTGAGGCTAGGGAACCATCTAAATAATAATAATAATAATAATAATCTTGATTTATATCCTGCCTTCCTCCCAGTATTGGGACTGAAGGCGGCTTACAGATCTAAAACAGCCCAAGTTATATAATGTATTTTAATATACGTTGCATTTTTTATATTGTATTTTATTCGTTATTGTAAGCCGCCTCGATCCTGTGGGAGAGGTGGCATATAAATAAAATTGATTATTATTATTATTATTATTAGTTAAAACACTATAAAACATGTAATATACAAGTTAAAAAAACAATTCAAACAATTAAAAACATTACATTATTAAAAATGTAAAGTTTAAAACTCCTTAAAAACAAAAAAGCATGGGGGGGTCGCATAACTATCTGGAGAGCCTTTAGGGTTGAAGAGCAGGGTATAAATAATAATAATAATAATAACAACAACAAATTCTATTTATATACCGCCTTTTCACAAGATCAAGGCGTTTTACAAAATTGCAAAAGCAAAACAGAGCAAATAAATATAAATAAATATTGTGAAGCCTCTCTCTGAGTCTCTGGGTTCTGGGGAAAGAGTGGGATACAAATAACAACAACAACAACAACAACATGGCGCCTGTGTAGCATTTTAAAGCGCAATGGTTTCTGAGGAAACTGAAGCGTTGGAGGGGTTTCTTGGGATTGTTTTGGAAGGCATGATCTTGGAGAGAAAATGGAGGCCAGGAGGAGTGGCGACCAGGCGCTGTCCCGGCCCTTAGTCACATGCGGGAGGGCGGACCGGACTATAAAACAGCCGGGGCTGAAGGGAGGCTGCGGCGAGGGGCCGGGCTTGGAGTGAGGGGATTGTGGTTGTTGTGTTGGTTGGCGGGACCGGAGAGCTGCCGGCCTGGCGCTGCCTCGAAACGGTGAGAGACAAAGCAATGGAGGGTAGGTGGCTGTGTTTATCTCTCGCTGTGTGTGTGGAGGCAGCCTAATGCAGTGGTTTAGCGTTGGACTGTGGCACTGGGAGAGCAGCGTTGGAATCCCTGCTCCGAAGTGGAACCTCTAAGGGCAAGGTCACACTCTCTCAGCCTCAGAGGATGGCACACCCCAGCAATGGATACACACACACACTCATATATATATATATATATACACACACACACACACACTTCTCCTATACATATATACACACACACTCCTCTCTCTCTCTCTCTCTCTCTCTCTATATATATATATATATATATTATATACACACACACACACACCCCTATACATTTATATATTAACACACACACATTCTATCTCTCTCTCTCTCTATATATATATATATATACACACACACACTCACAAACACACTCCTCCTATACACACACACTTCTCCTATACATATATACACACACACTCCTCTCTCTCTCTCTCTCTCTCTCTATATATATATATACACACACACACACACCCTATACATTTATATATTAACACACACACATTCTCTCTCTCTCTCTCTCTCTGTATATATATATACACACACACACACACACACACACACACACACTTCTACCAATAGCAAATAAATTTCTATACTTCTTATCAGTACACTTAAGCACTTCCTAAGCGGTTTACAATGTATAAGCTCATTGCTCCCAACAAGCTGGGTACTCATTGTAGAGACCTTGAGCCCCTGGGCTGGTATTGAACTCGCAGTCTTGCGGTTTGTGAGTGAGTGAGTGGTTACAGTACAGGTATTTAACTACTGTGCCATCAGGGCTATACATACTCACACACTGCTATACATACACACATACACACCTCCTATACATATATACCACTCACAAACACAGACCGCAAGGTTGTGAGTTCAGTACCAGCCAGGGACTCCGGGTCAGTCAACTCAGCCTGGCATCCTTCCATAGGCTACTAAAATGAGTACCGAGCATGTTGGCAATTAGCTTACATATTGTAAACCATTTAGTACATCAGTAAGTGGTATAGAAATGTACTTGCTATATATGTATTTATATACACATGCGTGGATGAGCCATGCATGCTTGATGGGTGTGTGTGTGTGTGACAGCCAGAGTTTAAAAATTCATTCTGCTGGAATGCTGGGTACACACACACACACACACACACACCATCAAGCATGCATGCTTTGTCCACATTTGGCTTGGGGAGCTTTCCTGCCCTGAGGTTGAGAGAGTGTGACTTGCCCAAGCTCCAACTCTCAAACCACTACTCCATGCTGCCTGTTTCTCTTCTGTACCCTGTTATTGTGTTCTGCTTTCAAGTCGTTTCCAACTTCAGGCAAACCAATCTATCGAGAGGGATTTGAACCCTGATCTCCAAGAGTTGTTGCCCACACTCTCAAACCACTACCCCAGGCTGGCTATCTTTCTTTTTGTTTCTTGTTCAGATGTCCTACCCATCAGAGGAGGACCAGGCATTGCAAAAAGTAGGACATTCCAGCAAAAATGGAGGAAGTGCCCACATATAAAAGCTTTAAAAAAAACAACACACTTATAAATATAATGCATGCTGCTCTAGTCAAGCTGAATGTGGAGGATGTTTTGGAATTTCTCCTAGACAGAAGGCTGGAATGTAGGACAGGTCCTGGAAAAGGAGGACCAAGTCTACTCGCCCTGTATTTTATTTACATATATACTGTATATATATATTCTTCTTAGTCATGCTTGAAGTGGAGGATCTTTTGGAGATTCTTCCTGAACAGAAGGCTGAAATAGACAACTTGTCCTGGAAAAGGAGGACCAGGTTTGCTCGCCCTGTATAATATATACATTCATGCTTTGTAGTCATGCTCAAAATGGAGGACATTTTGGAAATTCATCCTGGAGAGAGAAAGCTGAAATGGAGAACAAGTTTTGGAAAAGGAGGAAGACACCTGGTCATTCTGTATAATATATAACTTAATCTTTCTTAGTCATGCTCATGAAGGATGTTTTGGAGATTCCTCCTGGACAGAAGGCTGAAATGGGGGGCATATGCTGGAAAAGGTGGAGGACTTCTGATCACCCCGCCTTCAAGCAGTTTCCTATCATAGGATTTTCTTGGCAAGGTTTCCTCTCAGAACTTTGCCCTCCAGGCGTCATTTGTGGCGTGTGGAAGCTTCTCCCCCCCATAGATACCGTCTTTTCCCCTCTTCTCGCCCTCTTGGGCTGAGCACTCCCTTTGGTTTATAATCATAGCCCAGCAACCTCTTGGGCAAGTCACACTATCTCAGCCTCAGAGGATGGTCATGGCAACCCCCCTCTGAAGAAACATGCCAAGAAAACCATGTGATAGGTTTGCCTAAAGGTCGCTATAAGTCAGAAATGACTTGGAGGCACACAACCAGGGTGACCAGATGTCCTCCTTTTCCAGGACATATCCTATAACACACTCCCTTGGAGGGTAGTGAAGTGTCCTACTTTGGAGCTTTTTAAACAGAGGCTGAATTCCCATCTGTCAGGGGTGCTTTGCTTCTATGTTCCTGCATGGCAGGGGGGTTGAACCAGATGGCCTTTGAGGGCTCTTCCAACTGTATGATTTTATGATTTTACATTTCAACCTTCTGTCCAGGAGGAATTTCAACATCTCCATTTTGATCATATCTAAGAAGTATGAATTTATATTTATATGAGTGTTTTTAGCTTTTATTTGGTAATGCTGACCATGTTTCTTGAATGTCTTACATTTTGTGGTGCCTTGTCCTCCTTTGCAGTTAGGACATCTGGTCACCCTGCACACATCAACAACAAAGCAGGAGTTGGTTGAGGAGTGGGTAAGTCAACGCAAGAGAAGAGGGGAAGAAGAGCCAAGTGGGGGGTCTGGCTTTGGTTTGAAGCCTCACTCTTCTGTTTCTTTGTTGGTGGTGGTGGTGTGCCTTTAAGTCGTTTCTGACTTGTGGCAACTCTAAGGTGAACCTTGGCAAGATGTGTTCATGGGGGTTTGCAGTGGCCATCCTCTGAGGCTGAGAGATTGTGGCTTGCCTAAGATTACCGAGTGGGTCTCCATGACTGTGCTATTCTCGAACCCCTACACCATGCTGCCTTTCTCTTCTGTTTCTTGTTGTTGTGTCCCTTCAATTTGTTTCCTAAGGTGAATTGCTTATAGGGTTTTCTAGGCAAGATTGGTTCAGAGGGGTGACTTGCCCAAGGTCACCCAGTAGGTTTCCATGGCTGAGCAAGAATTCAAACCTTGATCTCTACTGTGGCAGTCCAACCCTCATACCACTGCACCATGCTGGTTGTCTCCCATCTGTTTCTTGTTGTTGTTGTGTGCTTTCAAGTCATTTCCAATTTAAAGTGTCCCCTAAGGCAAACCTGCAATGGGGTTTTTTTTGGAAAGCTTTGTTCAGAGCCGGTTTGCCATGGCCACCCTGAGGCTGAGAGCATGGGACTTGCCCAAGTTCACCCAGTGTGTTTCCATGGCTGAACAGGGATTTGAACATTGATCTCCATGGAGGTTGTTCAACTCTCAAACCACTACTCCATGCAGGCTGTCTCTCTTCTGTTCCTAGGCTGCCCCATAACATCACAGCAGGGGCCCTTTCTGGTTCCTTTAAAACAAAGCTGTTTTTGACAACATCAGACTGACTTCACTTGGAGACAACTGCATGCTGAGGTTTTCATGTTCAGGATGGGAAAACCTCCTCCCTGCCTCTGAGCAGTCACAGGCATATCGTGTGACTGGCTTCTTAAATCTTTTGTGCTGAATTTGCTGAATAGCTCCGACTGGTTGCATTGTGAAGTTGGGGAAGTTTTTTTTAATCCAGTTTATTTCTTTCAAAAACCTAGGAGTTATTCACACTGTAAAAATAATCCAGGATGAACCCGGGTTAAATCTTCATTGTTCACACACATCCCGAGTGCACCCATTTTGGGGGGGGGGGCTGCCAACCCCCCCCCCACTTAATCCAGGATAATTGATATTGGGGTTTTCTCCAAGTTTTTAAAAACACATTGTTGGTAGTGTGAATAACTGATATGAATAGAAACAAATAGACACTGGGATAAAACACTGCATACCAAAAAAAGGGGGGGGCCTCCAAATGTACTTGCATTGTCGGCTCCATCTTTATTCGAATGCTTGCAAATGTGAACAACCAAACTTGCAGAGTGTGAATAACAAACCCAGAATGTGTGAGTGAGATTATTCACACTGTCGCACTAATAAAAACGATCCCCTAGCCGCGTTAGTCTGGAAAATCAGTATGCAGTGGGATCTAGTAGCAAAGAAGCTGGTAGCATGAACTTTCATAGACCATCCTTCTGCATCTGAGGAAGTAGACTCAAGTCTACGATAGCTCATGCTACTAACTTCTTTCTTTCAGCTACCCTCAAAGGTGCTACAAGAACCCTTTGCAAATACTTTATTTCTTTGTTGGAGGGGGGAGTCCTGGAGCAGGGATATCAAGCTTGTCTGACTTGAAGAATAGTTTGATTTTGTCACAGAACTACATGCAGACCTGGCACAAGATCAGTTGGTGAAAAACGTGTACAGTATACAAATTGTTTAGAGTACAGTATCCATGGATTTTTCCCCAAAAATTCAAGCATCTACAGTTTGAAAATACTGAAAAATCTACATAAATTTATATATAAATTACTAAAAGCAAACCTTGCTTTTGCTATTTTATATAAGGGACACCAGTTTATTTATGCATTGTATTTAATTAGACTTGAGCATCCACACATTTTGGTATCCATGGTGGATCCTGGAACCAAATCCCAGCGGATAACAAGGGCACACTGTACTGTCATTCATGTCATGTGGCTGACATGATGTATGTGTGTTCAGGTGTTGTGGGTGTATAGTGTTGTAAATGCACCAGTATAAATGACATGCTGAAGCCACTGCCACACTGCAGAATTAATGCAGTTTGACACTACTTTAACTGTCATGGCTCCTTCCTGTGGATTCTTTTGATTTGTAGTGGCACTACAGCTCACTGACAGAAGACTGAATATCTCACAAAACTACAGATCCCAGAATTCCATAACATTGAGCCATAACAGTTAAGGCGGTATCAAACTGCATTCTGCAGTTTAGATGCCACCTCAGATACTTAAACTGGATACTTAAATTGATACTTTACTCATTTAATAAAATTAATAAATTGATACTTACATCAATAAATAAGATAAATCAAATTTAAATAAAATTGATACTTAAATTAATTTAAATGATGGATATAGTCTTTTGAAAAGAAGCACATCCTCTCCTAGAATGAGACTTAAATAGTCAGAAAGTACCAAATCCCAAATCATCTTGGAAGCTAAGCAGAGTCAGGTCTGGGTTAGTACCTGGATGGGAGATTGCCAATGAATATCAGGTGGTGTGGGCTACATTTCTGAGGAAGATAATGGCCTCTGAATATTCCTATTGGGTCCTGTGCAAGGAGGAAGGTTTTGCTGCTGCTACTTGTTGTGTTTGGGTTTGTTTTACTGTTTAAAATAAATTGGTGTTGCAATTCATTCAAGTTTCACTGGAGCATGTATAATGCGAGCAACAGCTGTGACCTTATCTCTTAAAAAAGGAACAAACAAACTGCTGAACTGAAAGGATTGTTTGATTACTGGTTGGACTAAATAACTGTAAAGTTCAGATGCAGTGGATTTTCCCTTAAACTTTATAGTTTGCAATGTGTGATAACAAAATCAACAATAAAATCATGGTTCAAATGCAAACTACAATTTGCAGGTTTCCTCTGAAATCCCATTCAGATCTCACCACAGCTGAGTCTCCCTACTTTATATTTGTACTTGTTCATGAAACATGGTTATTAGATTTCCTGTGTTCTAATCTAATCGGTCCCACCTTATAGCTGCATTACTGCATGGTGATCTTGGCAATCAGGATAGGAATTTCTCAGATTCAGTGGTGTAGTAGTACATTCTGAGGTTCAGACAGTGTTGAAATAGTTTCTAGCCTCCAAAGAGAGTCCAGAAATGCACAGAGCTCTGTTGCTCCACATCTGTCTGTTCCCCCACCCCACAGACGAAGTTCTTAGAACAACATGCAGTTCATTAGGATCAGATGAGAGTCATAGAAAAGTGAGCTTGTAAAGGGCAAGACAGTAGTTAGTATGGTGAACTTTTTCTGGAAATTCCTGAGGATACATGGAAGAGACATATACTGTGTACACTTATGTATAAGGCTAGAAATTTTAGTCAAAAAATTGACCCCAAAACCTTGAGTCAGTTTATCCACAGGTCAGTGTAAGTACTGTATTTTAACTCTTATTATAAAAAGGATCCATTCTCTGGTGAAAGGGAAGTGTTCATCTGTCCTGGAAGGACTGACCGCCCTCTGCTCTCCCATCCATCCAGCTTTTAGTGTGAGCACAACCAGTTATGCCTGGTGGAATTTTGTAAGTTCTTTGGCACTGTTTTCCTTTGCTTAATCTTTTAGATCATTTATTACATACACTTAAGTTTTACCTTCGACATATCCACGGGCCATATCAAAATCCATCATTTTGGCCCCTAAACCTGCCCTCAACTTATACATGAGATTAATTTATAGTCAAGTATATATGGTAGTATCCCGTAACATAATTCGCATGCCACCTCAGAGTTTTCCAAGCATGTCTTTTCCCAGAAAAATATATACTAAGTAGTTTAGGCCAGTGAAATCATTTTTGCTAAAATTAATGTCAACAAGCCACTTATGCAGTTTGTTTGTAAAGCTAATGGATCCTAATTGTATGTTCAAGACCAAGGCACATAATTACATCAAGGGTGGCCTAGAGGGATAGCTGTCTGGGAAGATCCACAACTGAACATAAGCTGCTGTGAGGAATGTACAGTCGGCCCTTCTTATACACGGATTTTTTATACACGGATTTAAGCATACACGGTTTGAAAATGTTCCAAAAAAGTATAAATTTACCTTGATGTTCCATTTTTTATTAGGGACACCATTTTGCTATGTCATTATACTTAATGGGATTTGAGCATACACGGATTTTGTTATACACGGGGGATCTTGGAACCAAACCCCAGTGTATAACAAGGATCCACTGTATCTGGGTTTAGAAGGAATGGGTTAGGACTTGATAGATGTTGTTGTCCTGGCCCTGTTCAGATTTGTATTTTTTAATTTTTGGTGGCTAAAATTTTTGGTGCCCCCCCCCCATATATATATATTAGTTTGCCGACATAGTTCGGCAGAGAAAGTGCAGCCCTGGGGTCCGAAGTCTTGTGGCCCCTGGACTCCTCCTTTTATGGCAAACAGAAATGGTTAGCTCCATTTTGTGAAAGCTGCCAGGAGCAGGAATTCTTTCAAACAGGAAGCAGCCCTTTCTCCACACTTCACCATCCAAAAATAACATTCCTTTTTCCAAAGCCAGAATGGACTATTGGCCAGAGCTGAGATTTGGAGCAGACAGTTCTGGCAGTTTGTGTAGCTCCAGAAGTTCCCTGGACCAGACAATTGCCCCCTGACCATGTATAGGTGACCACCACACCATTTAAAAGACACCTATTAAAAATTTTAATGGGTTTTAATCTGCACTATTTTAAGTATTTAAATGGTTTAATGTGTTTTTAGCTTTTGCATTCTTATTTTTAAAAATTACATAGTTGATTGTTTTGTATGCTGGCTTGAGATCCTTGGATACCAGGTGGAATATGGATCTATCATTTTTAGCTCAAACCATCAACAACCACAATTTCTAATTTTCTCTAAATGATAGTTCATTAAATAAAGAATTTTGCAAACAGAAAGCGACAGAATTTTCTTTTCTAAAACAACCCATAAAATGCAGCTGAAAAATAGGTACTTTCTTCTGCAATGAAATCAACTAAATTCTCATTATTTTACTGTATGTTGGTTTTGAGGATGCTCTAGGTCAGGGGTTACCAACTTTTTTGACTCGTGGAGCCCTTATTTCTGTGTCAGAGCCCTTAAGAGGCCTACCCTATGTCTTACAAGTTAATGGTGTTTAGGAGTATATATAAGTGTATATCATTCTTCTTTAAATTCATTCAATTTTGGTTTCTTTCATGTTCCTGGAGCAGTCACAGAGCACCTGGGAAGTGGACGCAGAACTCTAAGGGCTCCTTGGAGCACAGATTGGGAACCGCTGCTCTAGGTGAAAAGTTAGGAGCTAATTATGAATTGTATGGATTTCAGCAAAAATGATTTCATTGGCCATAACTACTTCACCTGCAACTGTTAAATAGTCCAAAAGAGGTTTCAGGAAAGTACAGAAGATGCATTTGCTGTGACCATATCAATGAGTGTGCAGGGAATCTCCTGACACAAGTTTTCTACACAACACATACGTTCAGATTTTTTTCAAGTTTATGGAGACTGCAACACAGTATAGAAATACAGCCTGCCCGCGTCATACATGGGCGCGCTTTACACGGACTTGAGCTTACGCGCTCAAGCTGCGGGGCACGCGCAGGGCAGAAGGGGCGGCACGTCCTATTCAATTGAATGGGCGCGCGCGCCTGTTGCGCACTGCCACGCCGCTGTGCACAAGCCCCATTGTTTCCAATGGAGCTTGAGCATAGGCGGAATTCGCCTTACGCGGAGGGATCCGGAACGGATCCCTGCGTAAGGCGAGGGCCGACTGTAAGCAGATGTGATGAATCATCCCACACTAGGAAGTCAGACCCTGTGGTGGTCTTTCAGCACCTCTCTCTGTTACATCTGTTGGCAGTTCAAATTGGCAGTGTCCTTTTTCTCCTTCATAAGTGGGAGGGAAGTGATATCTCTAATCACTTTACATCTTCCTTCATCTCGCCACCATGCATTTCTTTTAAGTGTTTCCAAGCACCAGAGGGTATAAACTCATTGAACTTCGTCTCGACTCATACATGCTCATATTTTACTTAGAAATTTCAGATAAAACTAAATTCTCAACATAAAATTGCTGCACAACCTCAGAAAAGGACCACCTATCATATTGGTTGAAACAAAATGAATTCCTGCAGAGCTCAGACAGAATGTACTGAACTCACCAGTCTTTTTTTTTTTTTAAGGCAAAACAATGACAATTGTCTATTCATTAAAATGGTTATTTATTTATTGTTTGCCTCACACAAACATTAGAAAATGAGGTGAACAACAAATGGATGGTCCTTGTGGTTTCTTACAACTCTTATGTTTGTAACTCATAAAAAAATCATGATTATTTATTTGTTTGTTTCCCGCTCTTTTCCCAGGACTGGGACTCAGAGCAGCTTCACAGCATTAAAAAACAGTACAGTTATAATATATATTTTTTTTAAAGTACATTGAAAAGGATTTTTTAAACTGGTCCAACATCCCAGCCTGTCCTTATAGTAATTCCCTAAACACCCGTGTGAACAGGTAGGTCTTCACCTGCTGGCAGAAGGCCATCAAGGAGGGAGCTGTTCAGATCTCCCTGGGCAGGGAGTTCCAGAGTCTAGGGGCAGCCACTGAGAAGGCCCTCTCTTGCGTCCCCACCAACCGTGTTTGTGATGGTGTTGAGAGCGAAGAGAAGGGCTTCTCCAGAGGATCTCAGAGTCCAGGCCAGTTCATACCAGGAGAAACGGTTTGCCAAATAGCCTGGACCTGAGCCATGTAGGGCTTTGTAGGTAATTACCAGCACCTTGAATTATTATTATTTATATCCTGCCCTTTTCCTACTTTGGTATTCAGGTGGCTTACAAAGTTTAAAACAGATACAGCTTTAAAATTCATATCATACAAAAAAAAATAAGAAAGAAACAATAAATTAAAAGCGATGGAAATGTAATAGTGAAAACAACTTTATTGTTGTGTGTCTTGAAATTGTTACTGACTCATGGCAAATATCACAGGATTTTCTTGGGAAGATTTGTTCAGGGATGTGCCTTCATCTTTCTCTGAGGCCAAGAGAATGTGACTGAACATAGAGAGAAATAAAAACCACTACTATTAAAGCCAAATTAAGTTAAGATGTTCACTGTCGTTTGAAAAACTTAGGAGAATAAACATAGTTCTACAGGGAGAGTATGTAATAGTTTAGTAATGATGCAAGAAGAAGCTGCCACATATGTGCCTGACAAATGGGCCGGTGTAAGCAGGGATGGTCCCAAAAGGGCCTCATCCACAGATTTGCATAATAGAACAGATTTTTATAGGACTGATTTATTATGGTGTTTTTATGGTTTTATGTTATATAAATGAATTTTAACTGAATTGTAATTTTAAATTTACTGTTGTACTCCCGCCTCGATCTGCAGGGAGAGGCGGGAAATATATAAATAAAAACTATCATTATTGTTGTTGTTATTTGTATCAAAGTAAGTGGCCCGTTTGGTAGCCTACCGTAAGCTTTAAACCAGGGGTGGGCAATTTCTGGAGGGGCTGCATGGCCTCTTGTGAATTGCCATGCTGTAGTAGCAAGAAGGCTACTTCTTTTTGTTGTGTGCCTTCAAGTCATTTCCGTCTTATGGTAACCTAAGGCAAACTTGTCATGGGGGTTTCTTGATGAGATTTGTTCAGAGGAGGTTTGCCATTGTCTTCTCCTGAGGCTAAGAGCATGTGATGTGCCCAAGGTCACCCAGTGAATTTAATGGCTGAGCTGGGAATCGAACCCTGGTCTCCAGAGTCATAATCCAACATTTAAATCACTATACCATTGCCACTATTTGATTTTAAAACAGTGTGTGTGGTAAGAGCACATCTCTCTTTTTTTTAAGTGAGAAGTGGGTTTTTGCCACCCTTCTGCTGAAATTCCACAGAGCAGCACCACATCTGGGAATGGTAGGGCCTCCAAAATCAGTTGGGCACATATGGCCTGTCAGTCATGTGCTACTCACTTCTCATTTCATGGGAAATGTATTTGACACAGCAATGTCAGTACAAATAAAACCCAATTAATGCTTAGGACAGTGCAATCAGTGCCAAGCAACCTGTCTTGGTTGCTTCCTTCTCTTAGGATATATTTGTAGAGTCACAATTTAGGGGACTATGGCTGTGTTTTGTTGAGTATCTGTATTATAGACATGCACGATACCTCAGCCACTGTTGTTCCCTGTTTCAGCAGAGTAGAAGGCGATTAGGGTTGTGTAAGATGAACAGTTTTCTTCTTCCTTGCAAGTTAGATAGAGAATTGAGGGGGAGGGGGTGCATGAGAAAAAAATGTCGATTTCCCAAGGATGTTTCCCATGATGTAAGTCATGCATTACAGTGTAGAAATGGGAGTGTGCAGACATACCCCAAGGCATATTTCAAAATAAGAGGCATTGTTTAAATTGAATGTCACAGAACATAAAGTGGGTTGAGTGAAGTTATATAACTTGTTTCATTTGGTTACTTCCATGCTAGCAGCAGCATCACAACTGCCACCAAGATAAGTAATTCAACCTATGTTTCTATATTTCCATTCATTTAAAATAGTGCGCAGAAATCTGTAAAACACAGTTGTGTAGTGCAAAATAGCATCACAATAGTATCAGCAGGTTACCTTCTAGCAGAGGACAGTATTAATAAAACCGCACAGTCTTTTAAAAAAAATCGTATAAGTATTCCATGGATGTACAAAAGGAATAAAATCTGTAGTAATAAGGTAGCCAAACCAAATGTGAGTATTGCTTTTAAAGTTTTTTCCTGTTGTTCATCACTGGAGTGGTGGTGGCTGGGAGGCTATGTGTAAAGACAACAGGTAGATAAAGCAAGAGCAGATAAGCTACATGCAGCCCCAACGCACTTTGGTTTAGTCAAAGGATGTTCATATAAAACATTGTCTCAGCCATTCTGGAACTGACAGGGAATACAGGGGAGGGGCAGAACCTGTTCAGGACTTGTTTCAGAGAAGGAGCAATAAACCAATCAGTTAGAGTGCCAGGGGCATTGACAAACCTACTTGGAGCAAAGCTTTCAGGTCCTATTAATTTGTGACAGATCAGTATGGGATGTTGAAGGAGATGTGAGGAAAATAAAGCTGAATACTTCTGGCCTTTTCTTTGGTGGGGTTTATATGATGTGCTAGCATGCATTTCTAATTAAAATCTTGAAAGTTGTGTTTCAGTTTTGCTGATGATGTTTTGTTAAAACTCGATGCATTTTATAATTTGAACCTGTACAGCCAGATTTAAGCTTCAGAATAATAGGGTTTACACTCAAGTAAGTTTTAGTGGTTTGAGTGTTGGACTGTGACTCGAAGATCAGGGTTCGAATCCCAGCTCGGCCATATAAATCCACTGGATGATCCTGAGTAAATCTCAGAGGATGGAAATGGCAAGCCACGTCTGAAAAAACTTGCCAGGAAAACTCCATGAGTCTTAGGGTCACCATAAGTCAGAAATTACTTGAAGGCACACGCAACAACAACAACTCTATAGGATTGCAATCATGCTAATAGTTGCTGCTGCTGTTGTGTGCATATACACAAATATATATATTGTTAAGTTGTTTGCCTACATATGCTACTGCCCTACTGGTCTCAGCTAAAACTCATTCAGGCTAGAAATAATGCTATAAACAAATGTTGGATTGTGTTGCAACTGAAAACATGTACTTTTTAAAAATCAGATTTTTAGCCTTGTGTTCAGTGACAAGAGAAGACTTCACAGTTTACTGCTGAGCACAAAAAATGCTCAATTAAATTTTGCAATCTGCAATTGCATGCAATATTCCAAAAGCATACAATGGAATTTCATAGCAGAAATGTTTTAAGCCATTTCCGGGAAGTATAATCGTGGCAGGGCCAGCATACGTTAATTATACAGAAACCCTGAACTACCAGCTTTCAAGATAAAGAAATCAATGGAATCTGCTTTAGAACAATGCATAAAAGCTGTCACTACTACCCCCAGATCTAAAGGTCATTGTGCAAACCTTGACGAAACTCATAAAGAGCTTACCAAATAATGTTGGGTGGCAATGAAGCCAAGGGACAGAGGAACGGCAAGAAATGTGAGATTCTAGAGTTCTCTCACAGAGCATATATTTTCAGTGCAGGAAATCCCAGCTTCTGTCCCTGGTATCTTTAAGGATTCTGCCTGAAACCATGCAGGCTGCTGCTGGTCATTGTAGATACTTCTAAACCACATGATTCATTTTGCTGACTTGATACTTATTTATTATTTAAAATATTTAAATAATTTAAATAATAATTCACAGGGGGTCCCAAGGTGATACACCACAAGCGAAAGAATATTTAAAACAGTACAAAGATTTTTAAAAGTAAAAACACACTAAAATGCTATTTTCAGACATCTTTAAAAATCGCCTAATAACAATCCTTAAATATAATTTTAAAATAAACTATTAAAACAGAGCAGTTTCAGACATCAAAGGCCAGGTGGAACAACACTGTTTTAGCTGCCTGCTGGAAGCTCAGCCCAGATGAAGCCAGACTACAATTTCTTTTGGTAGGGAATTGCACAGTCCAAGTGCTGCTATAGAGAAAGCCCTTTTACATGCACATACTAACCTAACATTGCAAGGTGTTAGGCATCCAACAGGACACCTCCAAGGGTCGCAAATTTGGGGTAGGCTCATGGCAGGAGGCAGTCTTTCAGATCTCCTGGCGGCTGGCCCTAAATGTCTTGTTCAGAAGTTTTGGGAGGATGCAGAAGGAAGGTGGGTCTCACAAAGCTTTTGACCATTAAATGATGGAAGCACTGAATTTCTCCCTCTGCAGCAACCTAAAAAGTTAGTTTTAGTTGTTGCAATACTGCAGGCATAATGTTTAGTTACACCTGTGTGTGTATGTGTGTGTGTGTGTGACTAACAGGATGACAACTACTCTATTTTGGTAAATAGGTTTGTGTGAGAATAGTTACACAAAATGAATTTACATTGTGCACTTGTACAGTTGGGGTAGAAGTCTGACTCTATCACATTTCAATCACAGATCCTGTAGTCTTGTGGTAGGCAACTTTGCTTTGTTTGTCCAATTTTTTCATCTCTAGCAATTACCTGGAAATTGCCCAAGGTTGCAAAGCTGGAAGGGTCAGGATATAAATTTCTAGGTTTACATTTTAGGGCAGGTTGGGGTTTAAGGGGACAATCTCATGCCTGTATGCAAAAACTGCCACTCCTGGATGCTTCCAGGGCCAGACATTTTGTTGTTGTTGATTTGTCATCATGGAGTTATTATAACATTATAACATACTCTTTTTAAAAAAGCTGCTTTGAAATGGAACCGGTTTAGAACGATGTTGGAAGCAGTGATTCTGTAAGAATGGATAAAGAATAATCCAGTGAGTTCCCGAAATTTCAAACTGGTTGATGGAGTGTAGTTTGAGCCTATGTGCCAATAGGAACTGTAATGAAGCATGTATGTGAAGGAGAAAACATTATTTGTTGTTAAGTACCCTCAAGTCAACTCCAGCTCATGGTGACCCTATGGATGAGAATCTGGAAGACCCCCTGTCCTCCACTGTCCTGCTTAGGTCCTCTAAATTCAGGCTCGTGACCTCCTTGGTTAAGTCTGTCCATCAGGCGTTTGGCTTTCCTCTCTTTCCTACTACCTCTACCTTTCCTAGCATTATTGTCTTTTCTAATGAGTCATGCTTTCTCATGGTGTGGCCGAAGTACAACAACCTCAATAATAATATGGTTTATTTATATTTCCCTCCTCTCTCTATGGATTGAGGCAGGATTGCAACATTTAAAAAATCACAAAAACAATAAAAATACAATTAAATCCTAAACCCTTCTCCCTATAAAATCAATACAAAATTCAACAATTAAAATAAACACATTGAAAACGTGCTCTGTGATAGTTAGATGGAGTGGGGTCATTAAGGATAGATATGGCTATCTTACTCCAGGAGGTCAGTCGGGGAAGGCCTTCTTAACAGCCTTCTTGAAGGCATCTAGAATGGTAATAAGATGGAGCTCCTCCAGCAGGTCATTCCACAATTCCGGAGCGGCAGAGAACAAGGCCCTCTGGGAAGTTGCAACTACAGTTGTCCCTCCATATTCGCTAGGGTTAGGGGAACAAGACCCCTGTGAATATGGAAAAAACCGCAAATAACAAAAAACACTGTTTTTACCTGAGAGGACACCTCTCTAGGAATCTCTGGCCTGTTACAAACTGCCAAAATAAAGCTGCTTCGGGTCTCTTTGGAGGTATGCTATTTAAATGATGCATGCATCCTAAGAATCCAGAAGCTGCACCAAAAGCTGCACTCCAGTGCTTAGGAATGGAGTGTGGCTTTGGTGCGACCTCCAGACTCTTAGGACCCATGCATCATTTAAATAGCATACCTCCAAAGAGACCCGAAGCAGCTTTATTTTGGCAGTCTGTAACAGGCCTCTAGGTCCTCCAGTGCAACTCTGTGGTCAATGTCCAACATACACTGACCATAGAATGGCACTGGAATAGCTACAAATGGTCTTTCAGTGCAACTTTTAGTTAAAGTTGACCACAGAGTTGCACTGGAGGACCTAGAGATTCCTAAAGAGAATGTATTAATGAAATCTGTGAATAATCAAAGCCGCAAATATCAAAGCCGCAAATGTGGAGGGATGACTGTAATCTAGTCTTCTGCGGCTGGAGTAAATTCTTCCCAGATCAGTTTGATCATCTTGGCTCCCACGGAAAGATCGCACTTGATCTTGTTTGCCTCTTTGGTTGTCCACAGTATCCTCTGCACTCTTCTCCAGCACCACATATCAAATGAGTTGATTTACAGTCAGCCCTTCTTATACACGGATTTTTTATACACGGATTCAAGCATACACGGTTTGAAAATGTTCCAAAAAAGTATAAATTTACCTTGATTTTCCATTTTTTCTAAGGGACACCATTTTGCTATGTCATTATATTTAATGGGACTTGAGCATACACGGATTTTGTTATACACGGGGGATCTTGGAACCAAACCCCAGCGTATAACAAGGATCCACTGTACTTCTTAATGGCTTTCTTCAGTGTCCAGCTCTCACATCTGGAAATGACGATAGGGAATACAATGGCTCTGACTTCAGTGCTCCGTTGTATATCTTTACACTTTAGGCTCTTGTCTAGTTCTTTCATAGCTGCCCTTTCCATTCCTAGTCTTCTTCAGATTTCTTGTCTTCAGTCGCCATTCTGAACATGGTTTGATCCAAGGTATGGGCTCTCTTTATTTCGATTTCCTCATTGTCTAGATTGAATGTATGTAGATCCTCTGTGGCCATTATTTTTATTTTCTTTATGTTCAGCATTAAACCTGCCTTTGCACTTTCTTCTCTGACCATCCTTAGTAATTTTTCCAAGTTGCAATGTTTTCTGCTAGTAGTATAGTGTCCTCTACATATTTTAGATAGTTGATATTTCTTCCTCATAGCTTACCCCTCTTCCTTTTGAGTCTAAACCTGCTCTTTGTATTATGTTTTCTGCATACAAGTTGAACAAATAGGGTGATAGAAGGCAGCCTTGCCTGACCCCTTTGCCAATTGGGAACCATTGCATTTTTCTATATTTTGTTTTAACAGTAGGTTCCTAAGTACAGATTTGTCATCAGGACTGTCAGATGTGATGGGACTCCCATGTCCTTAAGAGCCATCCATCACTTTTTAGTTATATAGGCTATTTTTCTACATTGTAATTGTACAAGCAGAGTGTAACATGAAACTTTTAAAAAGTAATCAACTTTCGTTATAGTTCAGAGATATTCTTTCAGAGAAAGTCAAGGTTTGCTTTTTGCTTTTGTTTTTTTTTAAATATTTTGAATCCGTGGATGCTCGAATTCATGCATTAAAAAATCTGTGGATATGGAGAGTCGACTGTATTTTACAAACTTTAGTTCTTCTTCACTATTTGTTTATGACACTCGACATTTACTGAAATTTATTACTGGCAAATTCAGACATTTAAGATCATTCACACCTTTCTCTCTTGTATTTGTGATCTGTGTCCATATTGGTCATGCTATGGCCATTTAACTTTGACATGCCTTAAATCACAGAAATTTATAGACTTTAGATGGGAGATAGAATGGTCACTTGTGGAGGTATTGCCCTTATTTGCCTCCTTGTTTTGATCCCACCGTCATCACAGGCACATTTTATGACAGCATGAGACCTTCTTGGTGGCTACTCTCAGGCCATGGAATTCCCTCCCACAGAAGGCTAGCTGGCCCCTCTCTGCACTCCTTCTGCTGGCAGGCAAAGACCTTTTTATTTAAATAGGAGTTTGGTCATTAGCTGATTGCTGTAGAAGACCTTTTCAGTGAGAGAGCGTGCTTGTGCATATACAAGAACACATTATATTTTTGTCTTAATTTTCATGTTTTATGCTTTGGAATGTTTTTAATTAATACTGTTTTTAATAGAGTAGTTGGCTTAATGTTTGTTTGAATTTTTAAAACTGTTTTTAGTTGTATTTTGATTTAATCTATGTTG
Organism: Sceloporus undulatus; assembly: GCF_019175285.1. Taxonomy (NCBI): domain Eukaryota; kingdom Metazoa; phylum Chordata; class Lepidosauria; order Squamata; family Phrynosomatidae; genus Sceloporus; species Sceloporus undulatus. The sequence goes on along the minus strand of NW_024802940.1, from coordinate 663,144 downwards.
TGAGATGCCTTGGGGGAAAAATGGGGATATTAAATAGATATGCTTTTATCATTAGTTTTTAGTTGTGATAGCTGTGCATCACCTTCAATATTGGAGATTGTATGCTGCTCAGTTCCAGTAGCTGCAGAGTACAAGAGGGAGGACATTACTACAGTTGGCCCTCTGTATTGACAGATTCAACCATCCAAGCTTGAAATATATATTTAGTCAGTCTTTCAAATCAACAGATTTCTTATCCACAGATTCAACCATCCATGGCTTGAAAATATTAAAAAAATACATAAATTCCCAAAAGCAAACCTTGATTTTGCCATTTTATATTAAGGAACACCATTTTACTACCCCATTGTATATAATGGGATTTGAACATCCATGGATTTTGGTATCCACAGGGGATTCTGGAACAAAACCCCAGTGGATACCAAAGTGTATGTTTGCTTTCTGCTTATGGGTGCTCTGTAACATGTGGGTGGCCCCTAGGGGAATGGGACACTGGGCTTGATAAGCCATTGATCTGATCTAGCCCAGCTCAATATGAAATAATTTTAAAAAGATCATCTGAATTATTGCCTGCTGATTTAAACCATTTCAAGAAAGTAGAACAGATTTTGGAGTCTTATGTCAGGTATAGTATAGCCCTACTTGTTGTTATTGTTAGGGATGATGGGAGTTGCAGCTCTTCTTCTGGCTTTCACTCTCACCACCCTGGTCAGCGGAAGAACAACCAGTTTGACCAGTAGCTCTGAGAATTGGCTGAAGATGTCTTCCAATCTTCTCTGCAGTCTGCTGGTTCTTGTTCAGCTCTCAAGACACCAGTCAACACAGTAGTCTTCTTTAAAAAAGATCTACTTTTATTCTAATATATACAGTATGCACAAAACAATCCACTACTCACAAAACTCACACTACTATACTCCTCAATACCCACAAAAATATTGTCAAACATTATTGCTTATATAGACATTTGTCTTGCTATTCATTATACAGTTGCCACCTCCTGGGCGTGTACATACATTATGATTGACATACCATACTTGGCTCAATCTAGCCCTCACATTGCATCATACATTACTGTCCACTCAATGACTCTCAGGTGATATCAATTTGCATCTTTTCACTTTGTCATTGCCTCATATGTCCTTGGCTTTCAGGACCTTCTAAATACATTACTTACAACACCTGTGTGACAATTCAATAACTTTTGCTGTGTCATGTTACTTTCAAATACATTCATATACATATTATATTTCTTGTGACTATATATCCCATGTGGCTTTTTCCTGACAGTTATTGTGTGCTTTTAGGTTGTTTCTGACTTATGGCAACCCTAAGGTGAACCTGTCACTGCATTTTCTGGAGCTGAGAGGGTATTATCATATATACTCGACTATAAGTCAAAGTCATGTAGAAGTTGAGGGCAAGTTTTGTGGCCAAAATTAAGGATTTTCATATGATCCGTGGATAAGTCGAGGGTAAAACTTAAGGATATGTAACAAGAGATATAAAGGACAAAGCAAAGAAAAAACGATGCCAAAGAACACCACCATTTTCCCATCCAGGCTTTAAAGAAGGTCAGAAGCATAGCAGCAATGGAGGAAGCAGAGGGGGCTGGTGCTTCTTTTAGGTTTTCCCAGGATGGACTAAACTCTCACCATTCACTCCCCATAAAAGGGGATAGTTTCTATTTTGATAAGAGTTAAAGTACAGTACTGTACATACACTCACCCATGGATAAGTCAAACCAGCTTTTTTGGGTCGATATTTTGACTAAAATTTTAGACTTATACATGAGTATATACAGTCCATGTCAAAGTCACCCAATTTGTTTCCATGACCAAGCAGGGAATTGAACCATGATCCTCCAGAGTTGTAGTCCAGTGCTTGAACCAGTAGCTCTTATAGCCCTGCAAGATCACACTAAAAGTCAATTTATTTTTTCTCTGCCAGATACTTGTGGAATGTCTAATGCAAGACACGATGGCTTTGTTCATGTTTTGCTAACTGAAATCACTTACAATACTTAGAACTGCACTGTTTATTTCCTGCTCCTGATAAAGAAGTGGGTAGATGAGTTCTATGAATTAACAGATATTTTTGTGTCATCTTAAATGAGTAGGGGTCTACACTGATGAAGTTGGGTGCAGGCCACAATAATATGTGGCAAAGAAAACCTGTTAGGTTTTTGAGATGCCATAAGATGCTTGTTATTCCTTGAAGTATCTCTTCTAGATTTTTTTTAAAATTCTATCTTTTGAGTGGCATAAGATTTTTGTCTATCTTGTGATGGGGTTTTTTAACTTTAAAAAAAAGAGATGTGGCTTGCCTTCAGGCTCTGGAAGCATGAGGCTTAATTGTAGCTGCTCTGTTGAGCCCTTTATGATTTTGCATCAGACATGGTTCTCCCACTACTTTCCAGATTTCCTGCTTAAAATGTGCTGTTGTCTTGTGAATTCTTAAGGAATTAATGGGGAAAGGAGAAAGGTAACATTAATACTCCAGAATGTTAAGACACTTAACAGTATTTCAAGATGCTAAAATATAGCTGTGTCTATTGCTTTTTACACTTTATTAAGCAAGCCTCCCTAAATAATATAAATGGGTGTATTTAAACTTTCTGCTTCAAGTGATTTGTGTAATGGGACTTTCATCCAGATAAACTCATAGTTCATTCATTTAAGCAGCTATCTCGCTCAGATACTGCTCACCAACTGATATTCTTGCACAACTGAGAATTTCATTTAGCAAACCAATCAGTCATGCATTATTTAACTAGTTTAGGCTACAAGCCTAAATTATTCTAAAGACACCAGACTTTGTCTGATCTTTGAATCTAAGCAGGGTAAGCTCTGGTTAATATTTGGATGGGAGACCACTAATGAATACCAGGCTATATTATTGCCTATATACTTGCAAACCACCTTAGAGTATTCCTTGCTTAAGAAAGCCCTATGAAGTTCATGGAGCCACCATAAGTTGGCAGGTGACTTGGAGGCACACACACATAGACACCAGTTCAGGTTGCTCATGCTAATTCTAAAAATTTTGGATCAGAATGAAGAGATTAATTTCTGTGTTTATGCTAGGTCTGCTGCAACACATATCTGAGGCCTGACAGTTAAGTATCTGAATCTACAGTATCTGAGTGATACTTCTGAGAGGATGGATGACATTCCAGTTGCACTGTTTACAAATACCTTTCCAGTGGCAACATTTCAGGCCAAGTCTGTGAAGTGAACCTGAATGAGGACATATGCCATGCTACTGCTGGGTCTAAAACAGTCTTTCCTCCTGCTTTCGTGGGCATTATTGTGTCATGAATGTGTGACTACTTATGAACTTCTTGGTTCATAGAACTAGATCTAAATGCTCTATTTTAACTAGGCAACCATTGGCATCAATAGATGTGTGCAGCCAGAGTTTTGTTTCTAGATTCCAACTAGATCCCAACTATCCTGCTGAGAAATAGTTCTGTGCAGTTATTGCCTCATTGCTCTTGCTTAATATTTCCTGTTCTAGCAGACTCACAGTACTACTTCTTTGGTTGCTTCTCTTTAGTTTCCACCATATCAGATGAAGACAAATTCTAATGGAGTGAACTCTTTATTAATCTTAATACATTCAACGAACTCTGATGTCATAATTATCTAATACTGTTTCTGTATTTGGGGTTTGGTTTTGTAGCTGTTTGTATGTGCCACATATCCTGAGCACTGTTTTGAGAGCTGTCTTGTTTGTGAATGATAGCTGCCTTAAGCACTAATTTAATGGAAAATTAGGCTGTAAATTTTTCAGATAAATACAATGAAATTGCATCTGTATTTCTGCAGAGATGAACACAGAAGCAGAGCAGCAGCTTCTCCATAGTGCAAGAAACGGAAAAAGTGAAGAAGTCCGGCAACTTTTTGAAGCCATGGATAAGGGAGAGGTTACCTTTAACATCAACTGCAAAGGTTAGTAAGGATTACCTATCAGATTATACCTGGGAAATGGAGAGAGGTTTCATTGTAGCCATTTTTGTGTGGAGACAAAGTTGCTTGAGAGACATCAGCACCTCAGTTGTGGAACCTGCTTCCAAGGGAGATGAGATTGGCTGTTTCCTAGTTTTGGTTTCGATGGGCAGTAAATATTGCTCTCTCCTGCTTGTCTTTTTAATTTGATAAAATGCTCTGGTGCTATATAGCAACGAGTGTGGAAGCTAGGATCTATGGGCCACATGAAGCCTCAAAATTGCTGAAATTTCCAAAAAACTGAAATAAGCCTCTTGCACCCTTTAGGGTGGGGTAGGCAAATTGTCACCTGCAACCCATGCACAGCCCATTTTTATGCCCCCATCAGCCCTCACCTCCCTAAGCCCATGAATATTTTAAATAATTTTTGGCATGTTTCAGGGGCATTTTTTGCACCAAGAACATGCAGAGCTACCCACCTCAGTGTGTGAAAACGTGGATTTACCTTCCACATAAGTACTCTGGAACCTTCTGTTATCCCAAAATACCTCTGTTTTTCTCTTCAGTTCCTCTTGAAATGGCAATAGGATAACTTCCTGTCACCATTTTGAGAAAGGTTGTAGAGAAAAATAGAAGTATTCAGGCTTGTTGTGAGGGTGTGGCCCACGGGGGGGGGGGGGGGGGGGGGGTGACTGGCAAGGGGGAAACTAGTCCTGGTTCCCAAGCAGTTGCCCATCCCTACTCTAGGATGTGATGCGGTAATTGTCATGCCAAATGTTTTACACCCAAGGGAGCTTTTTTCATACCTGACTCTCAATTTTGGTTTTAAAAAAGGCCCCATTCCTGGACCTGAAACATAGTGAAATTGTCTCCCACATCCACAGAGGTCACAGGGAGCCATGTTCAGTCAAAGAGGGGGGAAATGAGGGTGAGGGGTGCAGAGAGTAGGGCAGCTCTTTGAGGCCTGGCAGAGGGCATGTGCAAATCCCAGATGTGTGACGTTGTCCACCCTGCTGTACAGTGTTAATCTTAACTCTGCTCAAATTTTATAGAATAATTTTCATTGCCCTAGTGAACTTTGTGCTTCCTTGTCGCTTATGAAATCTATCACCTTTTTATTGTGTGTTGCCTTAAGCATCTGATGGGGAAAAGGTGCAATTTATACATTAAAAAATAAATACATATACTATACTTGGAACTCTATTCTTTCTAGAAGTGCCTGCAAAAGCAGCTTTCAGGCAGTGCTTGGGTGAATTTTAAAATGTATCAGTGTTGGCATATCGCGAGTATTTTGAACACTACAAGCCAAATATAGCGTGGTGTGTAGCTGCTTAGGTCCTTTGTGGGAAACAGCTTATTTAGAGAAAATTATAGAATAACAGCAAGTCATACTGCTCCTGTTGCTCTGCTATTAGCAAAATTATCAATTACAATTTGAAAAATGACTTGATGGCTATGACCTACTTTCTTGTAAATAGTAAGCAAACACAGCTGTTTTAACTCTGTTCTTTCCCCCCTGTGCCTTCACAAAGCCTTCCCTATGCTGGTACCTTCCAGATATATTGGTCAACAACTCCCATAGTTCTCAGAAATCATGACAATCAGATGGCTATGGTTGTTCACTTGCCTCAGCTTCTCTTTCTAGGCTGTATCTTTATAGATATGTTGCACATAGAAAATCAGTTAGGGAGAGTTGAGTTTAGAACTTTGCTTCCTCAGCTCTAGTTTTCTATGTGGAGGGGTACTACCTGCTCCCAACGTGAAGGATGTTTAATTATGCATGTTTTTTCGTTCTGAATGATACAGCCCTTTATTACCACTCCAAGAATTAGGTCTTACATGGAAGAGGAAAAACCTCCTGCTATACAACAAAGCTAAGAATAGCTGCAGTGTTTGGTACAAATTACCTTTATCTTGGCCTGAAATGAACAGATGGCTGTGTCCTGTTCATAAACCCTTGTTCTATTTTCATTTAGATTTTGTTCAATTCTTGTCTTCTGAGAGGACTCTCTTAAGAATTATTTGCAGTCTCTTTTTGTATTATAGAGTACTGAATAGTCTCATGCTGGTTGTACATTATGCCTCCTCACTTTATATTCTAACAGAAAAGTATCTGAAAACACCTGATGCTAAAAGCCTAATATTGTATTGCTGAAAAAAAGGGTTTTGATCATAAAAGCATGTATCCTAGAATTCAGAAGAAAAAAATTATACACATGCATCTCATTAGAAGACAAGCTTATGTAACATAAGTTCCACACAATTAGAGTAAGTAAAAGAATCACACAGTGTCTGTATGTCTTACATTATAACAATAATTATGTGAGATTGGCTTAACTGAATGACAGCATCCCCAGCCCAGTCCCTCCTAGGTTTAACTAAAAGAGAGCCTCCACAACCTGCTTCCTCCAGATGCTGGTTGATAATAATGGAAGTTGTAGATTGAGCAAATTGAGGAAGCTTGTTCTCAAGGGTGGCAGAAACATAGTTCATGTCAGACGTGATCCTAAACTGGTGTCTTGGATAATCTTTAAGGATCCTTTTCCTTTTTCCTAGATGTATCAGTTCTTGACTACATGAAAAGATGATTCAGTGTTGATTTGACCCATGTTAATTTGTACCTTCTAGGCACAAGCAAGTCAAACCTGGGCTGGACTCCTCTTCATCTTGCATGCTACTTTGGGCATACCAGTGTTGTCAAGAATTTGCTAGAGGTATCACCTTTAACTTGTTATTTTCTACATAATATTTCTATACCATCAAGAGCACTTGGTTTAGTTAAAGGTTTTTCAGCACTAAATTTAGTGCTGTAAAATAAATAACACGAGTTCCTGAGTCTGAAAGCTAGGGAACCAAGATGGAACACTCAGAAGCTCAGGAGCCTTAGCCTGTCACAGACATCTGGAATAACCTCCTGCCTCTTAATTTTGAATTCTGTATGGCCATGTAATTGTTAAAACCACATAATCCAGTTAGTTCTGCTGGATGTTTAGCTCGATGTGACCTCTTAGTAACCCTTTTGAGAAAAATTGAACTGGTGCCAATTTGAACAAACTGGATTAAAGGTGATGCTGAGGTAGAGTGACACACTGAATTGTTATCTTCCCAATACAGAAAAGCTTAGAGCCCAAATTAGCTTGTGCATGGCTGTGAAGGCAAAAGCAAATAGACATGGAAAGAGGAGCGTGGTCAAACTGACTTCCTTCTGAAAAGATTGAATTCCTTGTAAATGCCACCTGAAATAAACTACACTACCTAAATTCACTGTTTAGAAATATTTCACTGCAGACTAAAGCTGCCTCACATTATCCCCTGTAAAACAAATTCCAAATTAGAAGAAACCGCCATTGAAACAGTTGCATTATATGAATGGTCAGAATCTAGACCTCAAATGAAAGTTCAACAGATCTCTGTAAGTACTTCAGATTGGGTAGCCTCTATCTATTCAGAATACCAAAAGACCTACTTTGCCTTAAGAAGGTTTTTTTGAAGAAGGACTGAAATATTAGGTCTCCTGGGCAGCATCCGCACAGCAGAAATAATCCAGTTTGACACTCATGGCTCAATGCAGTGGAATTCTGGGGTTGTAACTTTGGGGGATATTTAGCTTTCTCTGTCAGAGAGTTCTGGAACCACAGGATTCTATAGCATGGAACCATGCCTGTTAAAACGGTGTCAGACTGGATTATTTCTGCAGTGTGGATGCAACCAGGGTGACTGATTTGTACCAACCTTATTTTAGTAACGTATTGACTTGGATGTCAAACTCTACTGAACAACCTCTCTTTATAGGCTGGTGCTGATGTAAATGTTCTAAATGATATGGGAGACACTCCACTGCATCGTGCAGCCTTCACTGGGCGCAAGGTAAAATGAACATGTTTAGTCTAGTGTATAGAACTTAAGTTCAGAGGTACACCATTTGTCCATATGGCCTTTTCTGTATTACAATATTATAGATAATGTATCATTTTCTGACTTCCTGTTTCAAAGTTTTTGTGTTACCTTGTCAAAATGTCCTCCAGTTAATCTTGATGTGACATTCTCTTTCCAAGATGACAATTTTCAGAGAGAGAGTGGAAGAGCTTTCATTATGAAAAGAAAGAAAGAATCGTATGGTATCTTTAAGACTAACCAATTCATTCCAGCATAGGCCTCATTTACACTACATAATATTTTTGTGTTGGATCATTTCGAATCGATGGAGTGATTGACACAAATAGATGTTCAGACTATTGGTTGCCATGATCAAACCTGCCCATTTCAATTTAACCCACTTCATGTTCACATTAACAATTGGATCGATTAAAAATGGAGTCTCCATGTGCAATGTCTCAAGGATGATCGTATCACAGGGAACCGAATCCAATCAACATGTTCACACGTGCGTTGAATCGAATCATTTATAAAGATGTGATAAATGCCTCGGATTTGGGGGGAAATGGTTTAACCGGGTTTAGTGCTGCCCCCCCTCAAACTGCGTTGGAGAAATTCGGCGCCAGTGTGAACAAGGGCTCTTTAAAATGGTTTAAAACAGTTTATTATGTAGTGTGAATGAGGCCATAGGTTTTTGTGGGCTAGTCCATTTTTTTAGATCAGTCACTCAGTCACTTTATATCCTGCCTTTTCCTCAAGAGTGAGACTTAAGATGCATAAGATGAAAGCTTACAGTTGAAATAAATTGGTTAGTCTTAAAAATGCCCCAAGAGTTTCCTTACTTGCAAAATGAATGTGTGAAATGAAGCAAAGCGAAACAAGAAAAAAAACCCTAATCTGGATAAAGCAGGGAGGTCTCCATAGATAATGGATACTGAACTTGTCTTTCAGGAGGTGGTTCTGCTACTTTTGGAATCTGATGCTGATACTTCCATTGTTAATGGGAATGGGCAAACTGCAAAAGATGTTACACACAATAAAGAAATACGAGAGATGCTAGAAGGTATCAATTCTGTATCAAATATGAATGTAAGAGAATTGGAATTCCAGTAAAGATGCTCTTCAACTGAAGAATCTAGCTTCAGTATGTAAAGTGGTGATCTCTTATTCCTTTGATAATATTTTGACAAGGTGACTAAATATGTATTGCCATTCAGAGAGGCTGCTTGAAACTGTGCCTGCATGGAACATGTGTGTGGCCTGATCAGAGCCTGCTATAAAAATTTTCTCTCTTGATACAAGGAATATCTTGGTGATGGAGAGAAAACTGCTTGGGAGGGGCTGGTTCCCATAGTAAATCTCTGCATGCCAGCAGTTTGCTTATGGTTGCATCTTGCTGTGACATCCATACTTTGGCTTGCTAGTATGGACTCACAGTGTGATCAAGGATTAGATTATGTTAAGAAAGCCTGGAAATGCAAAACTGAAACTCCCATATTTGTTACTCACTTAGTAAACATGTTATTCACCAAGTAATCATTCTCCATTCACTAAGGATGCATAATGAACGTAGGACTCATTTATCCATGGCACCAGACAGACAAGAAAAAGGTAATTACATGGTATTGCATGTAAACCAGCATCTCATTTAAATCAGATTGCTCTGCTAGAAGTTCATCATTAGCACATTGGGAATTTTAGGCTTCCCAATTTGGACACTGTTATTGCAATTGGAGACTATAGAACCATTCCTGAAGAGATTATGAGTTACCCCGTGTGATACATGCTTAAAACCACGGCGATTTTGTGTAGAAATTTGTTTGCAGACAGTCAAATGCAATACAATTTTAGTGGAGTTTACCAGATCAGACAACCTCAAAAGTGCCTTCATCTTCAGTATATTCTGTTTATATAATAAAGTCAATTACATATTTTGTACAGCAGTGCATTCTAATGCACACAGCTGCGATTTCTAGTGGCTTCCTACAGTTAGTTGCCCTTTTTAGATACAGGGCCACCTTCTATGGTACATATGTTTGCTTCATTTATTACTATTTTTGTAGCCAAATGACTCAACTTGCCAGTGGTTAAATGCTAGTACTGCAGCCAGTATTGCAGAGACAGGGTTGTGAGTTTGATTCCTGGGCTCCAGGGTTGATCCCGCCTTGTATCCTTCCATTGGTTGCTAGAATGAGTACCCAGCTTGTTGGGGGCAAATAGTTTATATGTTGTAAACTGCTTAGAGACTACTTAGTTCAGTATGAAGCAGTATAGAAATGTAAATGCTATTGCTATATTAATAAAACACAATAAAAGCTAATAATGAAACCAGTGAAAATCCCTGAAATACAAAGGCAGAAGTAAAAACTACATATTCAGTTATTGTGATTAGAGGCATTGTGAGGCTTCTTCCCATTATTCCATCACTTTTCCTACCAGATGTAAGGCTCTGCCTAAATCACCACTGCCACCACATGTGAAGACTTGCACAAATTGCACTGCTATCACCAAGAACGAGGGCTTTCACTTCTCTCCACCTTTGCCATTAATGTAAGAACCTCCTCCTTTCCCACTGCTGTAGACACCAACTATGGGACCTATTAGATGCACTCAAGGTTCCTGTGTGGATTATTACATACTCAGCTTCAATCCCTATTGAACATCAACCCTCTTTATCCTTGGCTGCCACTGAAAACACTGTATCTAAATCCAGTCCTTGAATATAGATATGGATAAGGTGTGGCACAGTTTTTTGAGTTTTGGACTATGACTCTGGAAACCAGGGTTCAATTCCCAGCTCACCCATGAAACCCATTGCGTGACCATGGGCAAATCACATGCTCTCAGTTTCAGGGGAAGGCAGTGGCAAACTTCTGAAGAAATCCTCTCAAGGAAACCCCATAATAGGTTCACCCTATGGTCGCCATAAATCAGAAACAATGGAGGCACACTACAACAACAAGGGAATTTGGGATTAGATTTGAGATTGGAATTAGATTTACATGTAAATGTAAATGTAGATTCAGATTTAGACCTAGCATTAGGATTAGATTTAGGTCTAGGATTAAGATTGGATTTAGATGTAGGATCAGATTTAGGATTAGATTTAGGATTAGATTAAATTAGATGAGATAGAGATAGATGGAGAGATAGCATTCCTGGAAAGAATGCTTTCTTAACAGAAGGTGAACATAAGAAAATAAATTAAGAATTTAATACATTTAAGCAACCATTTCACTCTCACGCACATTCTTTTGTACCAAAACTACTAACTCAGACTCTGAAATCCCACTCCTTAATTTCCAAACCTGACTGTTGTCTCAACCTTGATCCTCACTCATTCACCCCACATTCCATATCAGTCTCTCAGTTCCCAACATGCCAAACTGACTGTCAATCATCAGCTTCATTCAGATCCCCTCAGACATTTCCCCTAGTTTCCACAGATCCCAAAAGTGGTAGATAACCTCCTGAAAGGCACACATGGCTACAGTAGGCTTAGCTAGTGTAGAATCCCATTCTTTCCCAGCTCAAGCTTTTATTACATTATTTACCACAAGAATGCTACAACCTGACAGTGAAAGTCTGTGTTTCTCCAGTAGGCCTTCATCATTATTCCTAAAAAATTTAGAGCTACACAAGGACAAGAAGGAAAGGGGAGGTTGTGTAGATGTAAAAAGACTTTGTTAAAAAGAGATCATTTGTCATGGACTTTGTTAGCTTAGGTATGCTTGTAATTGAATCTTATGGATGTTTGTGTACAAATACATCTAGATTCCTGCAAACTGACCTATTTAAAGAATTTGATCAAAGCATCCTACTTCTTAGTTTATATCATAATGCATATGGCTGAAACCTATTTGTGTGCACATTGACAATCTGACATGAGTTGAGCGGCCTTACCACCATTTGCTTTCACTCAGATAATAAGGAAAACTGTTAGCACTTGCAGAATGCTTTATGAAGCATTAGAGATAGTCTCTTAAATTTAAAACTAAATACAGTACTTAAATTTAATGCAGAATATACAGAGTCAATGTAATCAGGTACATTACGGGTCCTTTCACACAACACTAGCACTATGATTTCACTGTGATTGCCATCTGCATGCTAGGGAACCCTGGAATTCTCAACCGGATAGCTCTGTTGCCTCATTAAACTACAGTACAAATCCCAATATTCCCCAGGGTGCAGGCATGGAATCATAGTGCTATAATTGGGTAGTCTGGGAGGGGCCTAACTATCAATATGTCCTAAAAATGATGTAGAACATATTATAATACATTTTACATATCTGGAATCCTATTGTGGGAGAAAAGCAGAATATAAATACTTGAAATAAATATGAAATAATAAATACTGAGCTAAAAAAATAGTCTTAGATTCTATCATTTGCAGGCAGGATCTTGCAGGAGGTAGCAGAGGGTTTTACTTAAGTTTGCATGCTTTCCTAATATACACCATTTAGGAGTTTCCCAAATATACAGTATTTCTTGCTTTTCCAGTGTACAGAACTTGGGAGCCCAACAAGTGCAGCCCCCTCTCCCCAGGCCACTGTCAAAAGGGTAACCCGGCTTGCTCTGGCTGCTTTCAGCATGGAGACAAGAAAAAACAGTCTCTCCCTTCAGTGTAAGACTGCTCCTTCCTACTTTGGTGCTCAAGAGCATCACAAAGTAAGCATCCCTGCAGCCAATCAATGGCTGAGAAGACATAGGTGTATCTAACAAACCAGTTGGGTCATAGTCTTGTTCAAGTCACTTCTAAAGGTTTCATTGGGTGCATACAGCTGTTGAAGTCATATCTGTCTGAAATCTCTTAAATTTGTATACCATGTTTTCATATCAGTAACAGAGTACATGGCGAAGGTTGATAATCTTTGGTGCCTAGAGTGGGGAAAGTGCAGCCAGTTGTGTTCATAGGGCCCCACTTTGCTTCCCTAAAACCTCCAGACCCCAATAACATATTTTCAATTTTTCAATCAAAACTTTTCAAGCAAAAAATGGCCAGCACACCAAAGAAATCAACAGGTTTGGGTGGTTCACTTGTCAAAGTGAGGGAGAGAGCAGGCCGGCCCAGCGTCATCAGGGGCTGGCCTGAAGACAGAGCGCCCTCCCTCCATAACTGTCATCTTTCGGCCGTTGAGGGAGAGAGCAGGCCGGCCCAGCGTCATCAGGGGCTGGCCTGAAGATACAGTGTATCTTAATTGTAGATTTTTCTTGTACTGTTATATAATTTTCTTGTACACCGCTATGATCTATTTGGAATAGCGGTTTATAAATAAAACATTATTAAAGTCTTGTAGGGGCCCTAAAAGAATATGGACCATCAAATGGTACATCTTAAGATGGGGAAAGTGCAGGCTGGCAGCTCCCCCCCCCCCCCAAAAAAAATGTATTTTGTTGCCACATGCCCTAGCAGATGTATGAGGCAATTTTGGTATATTTTGAGAAACAATTAGATCCTAAATCTGACTATCAGATCATTTCCTGTTAGAAAAAAAGTCCCCCAGACTAAATTGACTACCAAGATTTTGGAAACATAGTCAAATTACTCTGTGTCCCCACTGGGAAAAATATTTTTGTGGGGTGCAGTGCCCCAGTGTAGCCCCTTAACAATTGCTCAGTCTTGCCATAAGTGGTATGAGAATGAGTAGATAGCGTGGCTAGACTTGGCTATCACTAGCTTAAGGCACTTTCAGGTATTTTGAACTAAAACATGTCCTTTGTAATTCATAATGTTGTGTAAAGGTTCTGGGAGCTGAACTACAAAAGCATGTGGATGACCAAAGCTCCAGAAACTTACATTAGATAAGAATAGAATCAGAGTTGGAAGAGACCGCAAGGGCCATCCAGTCCAACCCCCTGCCATGCAGGAAATCTAAATCAAAGCATCCCCAACAGATGGCCATCCAGCCTCTGTTTAAAGACCTCTTAAAGAAGGAGACTCCACTACACTCCGAGGGAGTTTGTTCCACTGTCGAACAGCCCTTACTGTCAGGAAGTTCCTCCTAATGTTGAGGTGGAATCTCTTTTCCTGTAGCTTGCATCCATTGCTCAGGGCCCTAGTCTCTGGAGCAGCAGAAAACAAGTTAGTTCCCTCCTTAATATGACATCCCTTCAAATATTTAAACAGGGCGATCATATCACCTGTTAACCTTCTCTTTTCCAGGCTAAACATCCCCAGCTCCCTAAGTCGTTCCTCATAGGGCATAGATTCCAAACCTTTCACCATTTTGGTCAGTCTTCTTTGGACATGCTCCAGTTTCTCAACATCCTTTTTAAACTGTGATGCCCAGAACTGGACACAATATTCCAGGTGGGGCCTGACCAGAGCAGAATAGAGTGATACTATTACTTCTCTTGATCTAGACACTATACTTCTATTGATGCAGCCTAAAATCGCATTGGCCCTGTTAACTTGTCTTTAGCTATTAAAAATGAGTGAAAAGCATAAAAGTATTCATTTAAAAGCATTGTATCTCATCTTTCCAAACAGTTCCGCACAATTAACAGAAAAAGAAATACTATAGACAGAAATCAGCAAAATGAAATTTAGAGCTAATAAACATTAAAAAGGTAATTAAAAGGAGAAACAGAGCAGCAAAACCAAAACATTAGAGTAGTAGTAATATGGGCCTTCAAGTCTCCTGTTGACTTACAGCAACCCCAAGAATTTCATAAGTTTTTTTAAGGCAATAAATAGTCAGAGATGGCTTACCATTGCCTTTCTTTGGTATTTCCTTGAGATCTTTCTTCCAAGTTACTTTCAGGCCTGATGCTGCTTAGCTTCTATAAGAGCAGCAATAAAAATCCATCAACCAAAGTCCTTTCTTTAAATGCTACTTCATGCTACTGGGACAGAATTATGACATTTGTGTCTATATTATAGGCTGTAATGGCTTAGATGGCATTAAAAGCGGGGATTGGTCACATTCAGAGCAGTAAAGTCCGTTGAAAGCTAAACTGAGCCTCCATTTTCCTCTTGATTACCAGTCTTGCAGGGAGAGACAGTAGAGAGTAGTTGTAGCTTTCCTGCCTAATGTCTCTGTGATTCCTAGAAGCTACTGGTCAAGAGAGTAGGTTAAGCTAAATAGAGTTTTTGGCCTGATCTGGATACACTTGTTTAAACACCTGGACAATTTCAACAGGAAAGAGGAAACCCTTAAAGTAAACAAAGTTTGGCTACCAGTCCTGAAAAATAGCAAGAGGAAGACTCAACAAATGCAAATGAGAAATCTCCCAGGGTCAGGGGTTTCCCAGCAGACAATGAGCACTAATCAAGCAGATACTAATCCTCTTTTGCAGACCCTCCCACCCTGAGGCCTGCCATTAGCAACAGAACAATACACATGCAAGTAACTCCTGCCTTTCCAGGTCACACAGTATATACATACCCAACTCCTTTCCAGGCAAGCATTTTCCTAAGATGCCAGCCACAGATGCTGATGAAACGTCAGGAAGAAACTCTTCTAGAACATGGCTACATAGCCTGAAAAACCCACAAAAAACTAATGATAGTAGCAATTGCTCAGTTCTGCATTTCCATGTACTTTGGATTTCCAGTTCTCTGTAACATCATTGATCATGTTGGGATTTGTTACTGTCTTTCTCTGTATGCAATAACAGATACTAATGACACACATTTAACATTCATATTAAAGTATTTCAAGCTGCACTTTATGGATGATGCATGCTATATAATATGTGGTTGTAAAGACAGATGGCTTGTGCTGAGCCTGTTTCTTTGACCCTTATCTGGACACAAGAGAAAAGCAAATTCAGGTTGTCTGTCCAGATAGCCAAAGATGCAGTGCAGCTTCTGCATAAGATTCCCAAAGCTGTGCTGACTGGGTCTTTCTTAACTGGTAACACTGGGGACTGAATCAAAAGAGCTCTATGTATGCAAAACAGATGCTCTCGACTGAGCTAGCCTTGGCCCAGATTGTTCTAGAGGTTAAGAGGCCTTAAGAATAGGAAATATTAAATCTGTTACCTACAGCTGAGTGTGAGAAAGGACATCTGCAAAAATGGTTCATTTTGTCATTGCAATCAAACAATAAAATAAACTTTCCTGTACAAGGATGTTATTTCAATTTATTCTTTATATTTATATATCAATCAATCAATTTAGCTGTGGAAAGGACTCAAGAAAGAAAACTTGAGGAACTCCTCCTAGGAGCTGCACGAGAAGGCGAGGCTGGAAAACTCACTGCATTGGTATGCATGATGTTATCATTTATTTTATAATTCAGGGTCATGAATGTAATTGCCAAATATTAGTTTCTGAAGACTAAAATTAGTTGCATCTCAAAGGAGATGGGAATCATGAAGGAGCCAGATCCAAGGTAATAGAGTGAGCCAGGTGCTCTGGATATGATTCTTGCTTAAAAGCACAATAGAATTATACAGTTTGTATAATTCAGAAACATAGCCATGTTAGTTTGAAATATTCAGAAACATAGCTGTATTAGTCTGGAATATCATTATGCAAAGGGATCTTTTAGCACCTTTGAGACTAACTGTGTAGAAGAAGTTGTAGCATAAGCTTTTGTAGACTTGGTCTACTTGCTCAGATGCATGTTTGTATAACTCTCTCTAGTTAAACAGGTCAAATCCTCCTGACATCAATTGCACTGATCAGATGGGAAATACACCATTACATTGTGCAGCGTACCGTGCCCACAAGCACTGTGCTTTGAAGCTTCTAAAGTGTGGCGCGGACTCTAAACTAAAGAACAAAAGTGGTATGTGACACTGTTTCATTTAATGAGATCAAACATTCCTTTCATCTGAAAGGCTAAGGGAATGTGTGAACTGTAAACAATTCATTTTTTTAAATGCAGTTTTGTCTATGTTTCTGTCCTTGAACACTGTCAAAAATGTGTAAATTGGCCTTGTATTACAGAATTTTAATCTGGATTTAAATTGCCAGTAAATAACTGCCAGATGCTGCTGCAGATAAGTACCCAGTAATCCTATTGTAGTTCTTACAAAGCCCATATGCTCAACTATTCTGCCAATTGCTTTCTGATCTTGCTGAAAGTAATGCTATTGCTTACCTTCTATAAAAGTAATAGTGGAAGGGCTTCCATCTTTTTAACATTCAAAACTGAGCCTAATTTAGTAAGTAAATTTAGCCGCTCTGAGTCCCAGTCCTGGGAAAAGAGCGGGAAATAAATAAATGAATGAATGAAAGAAAGAAAGAAAGAAAGAAAGAATTTTGGATCAAAATAGTCTAAGGGAAATTGTCTGAATGCCTCAAGCCCAGGCAATAACCTTTGCTTTCCTTAAATCACCAGATGTAAGTGTGAAATGCATGTGTCATTGCTGTTGTTGATGTCAGCTTACTGATTTTGAGTCAGATTTGATGAAGCAAATCTGTCTGTTCTCTTGAACAGGTCAGACACCCCTTGCTTTAGCCCAGGGTGCAGACATGAAGCAAATACTTGGAGGAGTCATTGGGAAGGTAGGAACACCACTATATTTATTAACAGTACTATTAATGTAGATAGACTTGTGTTTAACGTCTCAGTTCTGTTTTTTGCAGATGATCAGCAAACCTTTGAAACGATTTGAAGGACTACTTTGGAAGGTACCCAGCTTCCCCCCTGTTTTGTTTTCATGCTGCTGTTGTTTTGTGTTTGTTATCTGTCGCAACACCTTGGAACAACCACAGATGTCCTCTTACTAGCACACCAGAATTCAACATGTCCCCTTTCTCCAGTACAAATTCTTATCTCCCATTAAGGCTTTTCCTTTCTCAGTATGGCTCATCTGTTTTCTATTTTTCATTGGGATAATAAAGGCAAGTGGGGTGCAACAAAATCTCCAGTTTGCCCTGTTTGACGGAGTTAGACTTTGGACTTGTTTACCTCTGAACGCATAAAACTTTTTCATAAAATGCAGGTTTCGTTGATCTTTCCTCATATCTTATTTATATTAGATGCAAGATTGGAATCCCCTGTAGATCCAAATGGTGATGGAACTAAACTCAAAGCTTTACCACAAAGAATATTCCATAAGAAATCATGTTAAATAGCCGTTTGGATCTCCACATTTGGCAGGTTTAGGGGAATAAGACCCCCACAAATGTGGAAAATTTGTAAATAAGCACACGAGCCCCATCCACTTCCCTCTGATGTCTGGGTCAGCTCTAGCCAACTGTCACGGGCATGGGAGGGGCCAGGAGAGCCCTTGAAAACTCACAAATAACCAAATTCACGAATGCCAAAGCCACAAATATCAAGGGCTGACTGTATATATATTTTATCTGAGTAGGCTGATCTTGACAAAGGGGCTACAGGGCATGATGGGACTGGGCAGATCAGTAATTGCAGCACCATGGAAAGCTCCAAATGAGTAATGTTTGCTTCTAAAAAAGGGGGGGAGGAGGGGGAGGAATATAGTGGCACTAGGAAGACTTTTGACTTGTTTTAACATGAACCTCTGGATTTCAGTCCACTTCTTCAGATGCATTGATGAGGTACAAATAATACACAAACTTCAGATATTTAAGCACATACCTGTGGAAGTGGGGTCATAATGTAATAGGCCTCAGAAAAATACAAATTGTGACACTGGCCATGAACCTTCAAAAGTTGTATAAGGTGACAATGGATCTGTCAGGCAGCTGACCTCTTAAGCATTCTATGCTTCCAGGGCCAGATCATCCTTCCCAGGCACCAGTCCCTCCTTTGAGAGTAGGGCAAGGTCTTACAGTGGCATGTTTTAGTTTTGAGAGCTAATACATGTCATCCTCTCTGACTTGATTTTGGTGGGTGCCTTCAAGTCATTTCTAACTTGATGGTGACCCTAAAACAACCCTGTCGTGGGATTTTTCTCAAACCACGACACCACACCGGCTCTTACCCTCTCTGACATCTCCATTCAGACTAGTTGTATGTGCTGCTAAACTGATATGGAGATAGGAGGTCATAGAATCTTGGATCTGGAAGGGACCATGAGGGCCATTAGTCCCAAGTCCCTACCATATACAAATATAGAACTAAAGCACTGCAGAAACATGTCTATCTAACCATTGTTTAAAGACCTCCGAAGAAGGAGAGTCTAGCACCCTCCAATGCAGCTCATTCCACAGCCAAAAAGCTCTTCCCATCAGGTGGCTCTTCATACTGTACAAATAGAATCTATTTTCTTATATTTCTGTGGATGAGTGAAAGATCAAGGCGATGTTTGATTCCCATATTATGAGTGAATAGTGTATTGTATATAGTGTAACTTGATCATCATGATATAGAGTACATATTGACTTTTTGTGTTTTAAAAAAACTTGCTGTCAAGATCACTTAGGGGCAAAACAGACCGGCTAGAAATGCCAGCATCAGGATGAAGTGGGGGCGTGGCAACTGCATGACACACACCCCCACGCCGACTGGCCACATGTTGGGTGGGATCGTGATGCTCCTTTGGCACAGCGTTCAAATGACACATGCCAAAAGGAGCACCGGAAAGTGCCGCGGCAAAGGCCCCTTTTGCCAGCTCTAAAAGGAGCAGCATTTTGCCGTTTCTTATCGATGCGGCAAAGCGCCGGATCAGGGCCGCAGTGTGCGGTTGCCGCAGCCCCAATTCGATGCTGAAAGGGGTGGCGGGACACTACTGAATCGGGGTGGTCTGTTTTTCCCCTTGGTTCCACTCCTTTTTGATGATAACACAGTCTCTAAAAATTCATCTTTTGATCTCTAAGACAGTTAAACTCTGCAAAAGGCAGTACTTTTGTTTTATGTGACTTGAGACCAAATGCCAAAGAAGTAACTTCAAAATTTGCAAGTTAGAAGAGAAATTAACCCAATTAAAATGCACTGTTTATCACATTGTTCAGCAATGCTTCTTGCTATTTGCTATAATTCATAAACATTAGTTGTTGAAGCTGAATTTCTTTCTTCTTTTTTTAAGAGTTCACGTTTCTTTGGTTGGAAACCATATTGGGTAGTACTGGAACATGGAGTTCTCTCCTGGTACCAAAAACAGTAAGTGTGAAATTAAACTTCAGTCCAGGGACTAGAATATTGATTATTATAATGATTAACTGCTCTTTCTCCCTTTTATTTTATTTTGGAAGGGCTGATATTGGCAACAGTAATCGCCGCCAAGGATGCAAACACTTAACACAAGCCATTTGCACAGTAAGCAAACTTAGAAATATCTGTTTTATAGGGAAGCAAGAATGATCTAGTGTTTTCAGGTTTAAATGTGGGTTCCTTGATACAAGCGCATACATTACTTACCTAGAGCAAAATGATTTTTTGTCATAACCTCTGCATGTTATTCAGGTTTTCTATATTCTGATTTTTATTGGTGAAACGCCTGGAACTTTATAATAAAAAGAGCAATATATATGCTGTGTGAGACCATGAGACCTTTTAGATCAGTGGTTCCCAACCTGTGGGTCGGGACCCCTTTGGGGGTCGAATGACCCTTTCACAAGGGTCGCCTAAGACCATCGGAAAACACATATTTGCATGTAGCAATGAAAATAATTGTATGGTTGGGGGTCGCCACAACATGAGGAACTGTATTAAAGGGTTGCGGCATTAGAAAGGTTGGGAACCACTGTTTTAGATGTTGTTGGCCTGCAAGTTCTAGTTCCTTCACTATTTTCTGTGCTGATTAGGACTGTTGAGAGATGAAGTCCAACAATATCTGAGAGGCTGTATGACTCTTATCCTTGTTTTATATGTTGAGGAGTGCTGGGGATACTCTTTGAGTACAGATCTCTGTGTAGATTATGGTGATCTTTTTCTTTTGTTATTGTAAACAGCTCTTGTACTTGGCACACTGAGGCTTTATGTTCCCAGTGCCTTCCTTTCTTTAGGATTTATCTTCTGAGTTCTACACTTTGTAGTTTTATAACAAGTCTTGTCCTTAGTAACAAACTGATGCACAAATACACATTTCAGCTTTTACTTACACAGCGGACATGGTAAGTCGACAAATACATAAGTTCCATTGATTTAATGGATCTGCTCTCATTGGAACTAGCAGCTGGCTGCACGCCTTGACTACATGTAGGGATCCAAGAATTCTTAGTCAGATACATCTTGGAATGTAGTTGCATAAAGTTGAGGCTGAATCAAAGGGAGAAACAATAATTTCAAAATCTGTAGTAAAATGTGGACTGTAAACTTGGTTTTGTGTATTAAGTGCTGTGGCCTCCACAGTATGCAAAATTAAGAAGATTGTTCTTGTGATATTATTTAATAGTGCAACCTGGGTTTCTAGAGCTGGCTTTGTAGTTTAGAATACACATTTGGAAATTAAATGTCCCAGCTGACATTAAAATGCTGTTTGTACCACAGAGCAGTTTCTAATATGGATAAGTAGATACACTTTAAGTGGGTAATAAAATTCAAACTCTGTTTTGTTTTTGCAAAATTCATTTTGGTTTGCAGTTTTGTCACTCACCTTCTGCTGGACAGTAGTAATTTAATACATACACAAAATTTGTTCATTTATTTCTACATATGAATCACAACATTTTCAGTCATATGCAAATAAGTATTTAATAAAACCATAATAAAATACAATACAAAAATTATAAAGTGACAGTACTACCATTAACAGGATCCAAAATCCAGGCCAGCTGGGGAACATAGTAATATGATGAGCCTAATCCAGTCACTTTTGCTGATCTGATTTGTATGCTCAACAGGCATACCTCATCACTCTACTTTCTCTTGAAGGTTAAAGGTTCAGATGGCTGTCTCTTCTCTATCAAGTGCTTTGATAATACAGTTTACAGTTTTAAAGTTCCCAAGACCAATCAACAACAGTCAAGAGAGGTGCGTGTTACTCCCTGTGGATTAAATGCATGGATTGGAGCTGGAATGAAATGCTTAGACGGGTGACATTTCCTAGGGGTTGAAATTTTGTAGTTAATATGATTGTATATTAGAAGAAAGATATTTCAGTAGAATTGCTATGATGAACAACACTATGCACTTTTTCCTTTCCTTTTGCATCATGAGCAACTTGAAACAGTAATTAATTTAGTCTTCTAATGCTGTCTGAAACTCTTCCTTCAAATAATCTTAACTTCCTTGTAACTTCCTCCACACGTCCATTTGTGCAGCAAGATCAAAGCATCCTTTTCTAGAAGATGGCTTGAAGGTATTACAAAAACAAATGAAAAAAAGTCTTCCACTCTTGAATATATTCATTTGTATAATGCTGATGACCCATACATTTTAATTAAGAAATGCCTTATTATCTGCTTGCCACATGACCTGTTGGTCTTAAATGAGAAGTTATCTCAAGATCTGCTCTTTAAAAAAAAATGCCATTCCTGAACAGTCCTAGTCTCATCACTACAGTTCATCTATTACTAGCTAACTTCTTGCACTTCCTCTTAGTTGATGTTGACAACCAAGATTTATCCTCTGAGGCTAGAGAGTACATCATAATGTACTGATAGATCTCTAGGTGATTTGTGGTAGATTGGCAAGGATCTCAAACTCCCAGTTGTTGAACAATGGAGATTTTAAAATTTAAGCTGTTGGAATCCCTGGTGTGTACTAACTCAAATGTAACTTTATGTATATGGTCACCCCAGGGTATGGTGCAAGAGGTGCAGTAGATAATTGACTCTAGCCTAGATTGGTGGGCCTTGGGGTTCTAGTTAAAAACCAAAACAGAATAGCTAGCATCCCTGGTGTGTATTGATGTTAAACATCACCTAAAAAACCCTATCTCCCCACATGAGCTTGCCTGTAATCTTCAGGAGAGGGCTTTCTTTCCATCCCATCATACTCCTGGGTTCAGTTGGTGGGGACGTGGAAGAGAGCCTTCTCAGTGGCTTCTCCCAGGCTCCTGAAGGAGGTTCAGACTGCTCAATCTCTGTTGTCGTTTCTCTGCTTGACAAAGATCTTTTTATTTAAACAAGCCTTCAGTGCAAAGTGATGTATAACTAGTTGTGCTGTTTTAATATGCATTGTGTATTTTAAATGTTTTAATTGTTTTAATTTTTAATGTTTTAAAATAGTGTTTTAACAGAATAATATTTTAATATTTGTACTTCACATTGTTTTCAACTGCTTTATTTTAATTTTAACATTTAAGCCAGTTTGAATCCCATTTGTGAGAAAAGTAGAATATAAATACAATGAATAAATAAATGTTAGCAAAGTCTATTTTCTTCTCTCAGAACTGGGTACAGGCAATAGAAGACCATTCAGCATACAGCACACATTACTGTACTCAAGAACAACTGAGTGATGATGAGGAAGAAGATGGCACAGTATCAGTTGCTGAGTTACAGGACTCACTAAAAGTAAGAAGCTTCTGTTTCTCATAAACTAAGGGTAGGAATCATGTGGCCTTCCAGATGTTGAAAAGCAACTTCCGAAAGTGCTAGATAGCATAGTCAGTGGTGAGGAACGCTGGGAGTTATAGTCCAGTATTACCTGGAAAGCTACATAATTCCCAACCCCTATTACAGAGTGAGGAACTTTTTTTGGATGTAATGTTAAACCAGGTAATGCATACTCACAAATCAGTTCAAACTGTGGTTTCATTTTTTCTCTCAGACAAATCATGGTTAGTTAACTTGGCTGGGTTTTGAAGTATAAGCAAACCATAATTTGATTACACCAACCATGTTTAATATTACATCCAAACCAATGTTTTGTGGTGATGCAGCTTGCTTTTTTAGTGTTAGTAAATTAATGCATTGATCTTCTTATAATCTTCTGGATATTGCTCTAGAATGCTGGATATTTTCTCTTAGAGGTCTGAAGTTTCTGAAGGGCAATGACTATGATCCTTAAATAACTGCTAAGCATACTCTCCCAGAGAAATATGGGAAGAGATTCTCAATAGTAACTCCCACATTCTGGAGTTGCTTCCCTTGACATTCCTTTAGGGCCTGAGGCTGGGTTTATTGTTATAGGGTTATAAGAATTACAAGTTTTTCAACTCCCCCTGCCACTCTTCTGCTCAGGTGCAGTTTCAAGATCAGAAACTTTCTGTTTATTTTTCATTGAACATTCCAGACTCTGGACTATTGCTAATTTTAATTCCAGATCAATAGAATAATATAAAGCATGGTCCAGCTAGCCACTATCAGTTTTTCCAGACTTGAACATAATGCTAATGTGAAGTTAGTTAACATGGAAGCAAGAGCTTCTGATGTCCTCACAGTCGTTTGAAGAATAAAAAGGGATGGAAGAGCTGACAAACCTGAGGCTGCAAATGTGCTCTAATTTGTACACATGTCTAGAAGACAGGTAAACTTGGAGGGTGTCCACTGCCCTAACAAGTACATGTCTACAACCTCCCCATTGGTTTTTCATTAGTTATTGTCTTGATCTAGCTTTTAACAACAGTTTTAATGTACTGTTTTCATAGAACTCCCTTAAAATATCTTCACATTTCTATGTCATTCCATGGCACTGTTTAGAAACATGGTATACAAAAGTGAAAGAACAGCAGTGACATCATAGCTAAGACCTGTTAGTGCTGTACACAGGGAGGTGTAGGTGGCCCTCTTTGTGTAATCCCATCACCTAGTAAACCCTGTGATGAGACATTGAAAGTGTTTCACAAGCAGGACAAATGCACTAACAGAGAGATAGATAAAAACTAAAGGAAAACACACTTGCAAGAACAGCTAAGAGCAGTCAAAAATGATGAAGCAAGTAGTAAACACGCTCAGAAAGACAAATCCCATCAGAAGTAACATCACACACAAAATAGGGACGTGGGATATAAAAATGGAAATGGAATGCATGAACATAGCAATACTGGGGGAGAGTGAGTTAAAATGGACAGTAATGGGCCACTTTGAATCAGACAATCACACAGTGTTCTACTCAGGGAATGAAAAGACAAATGGAGTGGCTTTCATAATAAGAAAAGATGTTGCAAAAGCAGTCAGAGGATACAATGCAAAATCAGACCAAATCATCTCAATAAGGCTCCATGAATACCACTATAATTCAAGTGTATGCACCAACCACTGAGGCAGAACAGAAAGAAATTGATAGGTTCTATGAAGGAGTACAGGAAGAAATTGACAACACACCAGAACAAGATGTCAAGCAGATCACTGGAGACTGGAACACCAAAACTGGAAGCAAAGAAGAATCAAAAACAATAGGCACATTTGGATTAGACAAGAGAAATGAAGCAGGTGAGTGTCTGATAGATGTGAAGCCAATAACCCTTTCATTGCAAACATATTTTTCATACAACCAGAGAAAAGATTATACATATGGACATCACCAAATGGCCAACACAAAAACCAAATAGATTATATAATTGGAAGTAAAAGATGGTGAAGTTCCATACTGGTGGCCAAGACTAGACCAGATACTGATTGTGGCACAGATCACAAATTACTCATATCTAAAATAAAAGTAAAACTCAAGAAGAGAACAAAACCAGTCATCATACCAAAATATGATTTAAACAACATTTCCACACAATTTATTGGCAATATAAGAAACAGATTTGCAGTACTAAGTATAATAGAGCTTTGGTTTGAAGCCAGGGACATAATAAAAGCGGAATGCACAAAGACACTTCCAACAGATGAAAAGAAAGTGAAGAATCCATGGATGACATATAAAATGCTACAAGCAGTAAAAGAAAGAAGAGAAACAAAACAAAAAGGAGATAGGAATAAACTAAAAACCATGAATGCAACAGCACAACAATTAGTGCGCAAAGATAAGGAAAATTACTACAATGACCAATGCAGAGAAATAGAAGATGACAACAAAAAGGGAAGAACAAGAGACTTATTCCACAAGATTCAAGAAATCAAATGAAAAGTCAAACCAAGGACCGGGATGCTCTATGACAATAAAAATAACAAACAATTCAAGACTGGGAGGAATAAAAAGACATTGGATGCAATACACAGAAAAATTACATAAAAGAGATGACAACATGAAGGACACATGGAATGAAGATCTATATGAATATGAACCACAGATTCTAAAAACTGAGGTGGACGCTGCAATAAAAGAAATGGCAAAAAACAAGTCTCCAGATGATATTCTAATAGAAATGTTTCAATCCACATTGACAGAGTCAACTCTAGTGCTAACCAACATATGTCAATAGATGTGGAAAACTTATGACCAACAGATTGGAAAAGATCAATATACATCCCCATCCACAAAAAAGGGGATACAAGAGACTGTGGCAACTATAGGACGCTAGCAGTAATCTCGTATGCAAGCAAAATTATCCTCAAAAGTTCTACAACATAGACTCCAACCATACATGGTGAGAGAAATCCCAGAGGCACAAGCAGGGTTCAGGAAAGGAAGAGGCACTAGGGATCACATCACAAATTTACGATGGTTAACGTTGCACAGCAGGGAGTTCCAAAAGAAAACCAGCATTTGGTTTATAGACTATAGCAAAGCCTTTGACTGCATAGATCATGAAAGGCTAAGGAATACTCTTAAAGACAAGGGAATGCCAACATCTGATAGTCCTAATGAGAATCTGTACTCAAGAGAAGAGGTTACTGTCAGAACAGAACACGGAAAAACAGAATGGTTCCCAATTGGCAAAGGGATCGCACAAGGCTGTATCCTATCACCCTACCTGTTCAACTTATATGCAGAACACATTGTAAAGAAAGTAGGCTTGAACATGGAGTGAAAATAGGAGGAAGAAATATCAATAATCTGAGATATGTTGGTGACGCCATAATACTAGCAGAGAACCTCACAGACTTGGAACAACTACTAAGAAAGATCAAAGAAGAAAGTGCAAATGCAGGCTTACTGTTGAACATAAAGAAAACAAAAATAATGACCACAGAGAACTTACACACATTCAAACTAGACAATGAGGAAATCGAAATAGTAAAAGACTTCTCATATCTGGGATCAAACACTGACCAGAACGGGGACCTCAGCCAGGAAATCAGAAGAAGATTAAGAATGGGGAGGGTAGCTATGAAAGAACTAGAAAAAAATCCTAAAATGCAAAGACATACAACTCAGCACAAAGGTTAGTGTGATGTCCTGCCAGGACTATTTGAATCTCCCCCTGCATTTTCTTTCGTGTTGGTTCAGGCCATAGAATATTTTAGTGTAGGAAAATTCATTGTATTAGTTGTGGGAGGATCCGTAGGATCCCCTGCATTTTTCCAGGTTTGGTTTGCCCTTTCCCAGCATGCTCTGCTTTAGCTAGAGGCTTTTTAGTTTGGAGCATTCTTTGCTGTGAGCAGGCAGAGAGCTGTCTTTTGGTGGCAAACAGGCCCAGACAGCCGGAAAGGGCATTTCTTACACGTTAGCTGAATCAGTTACCAAGAACAAGTTAGCCAAATCAGTTACCAGAAATTAGTTACCTACTTCAAGACAAAGAATTCAGGAGCTGAAAGACCCTGCACCAGCTCCATTGAGAGAGGAGACCAAACCAAGATCAGACCCAGAAAGATGACACCCTGAAGATTGCTGAAAGTATGTAAAGTATCTTTTATTTCAAGTTATTTAGAGCCGAGGAGGAGAAAACTCTTTATTTTTGTTCTTTAAATTAAACTTCCCCCTTATTTGAACTTTACATTCAACTTCTGAGCCTTTTGGGGTAGAAGAGTTTGATCTCACCAGGGTACTGGCGTTGCACACCCAAACCTGCCACCACCTTTAGTTGGGTGTGTCTTCACAGTTAGAATCATAGAAGCCATTATATTCCCTATTACCATGTTATGGATGTGAGAGTTGGACAGTTAAGAAAGAAGATATGAGGAAAATCAACTCATTTGAGATGTGGTGCTGGAGAAGAGTGCTGAGGATTCCATAGACAGCTAAAAGGACAAACCAATGGGTCCTGGAGCAGATCAAGCCAGTAATATCCCTAGAAGCCAAGATGACAAAACTTAGACTGTCGTACGTCGGACACATCATGAGAAGGCATGAATCGTTGGAAAAAGCAATAAAGTTAGGAAAGATAGAAGGAAGTAGAAAGAGAGGACGGTCACATGCTAGATGGATGGACTTTATTAAAGAGACCATGAATATGAGTTTGCAGGAGTTGGGCAGAGCAGTAGAGGACAGCATGGGTTGAGATCGACGCAAAGGCACTTAACAACAAAACAAAAATAGGAAATACATCAGATTTTTTTGTGTGTGTTACAGCTTTTTATAGCTTCTAGAATCGGCTACTGTGGAGAAATAGCTTATATGAAACTTGAGTTTCCTTACAAGCCCTTACATTAACTCAATAAGAGAACATGAACTTTTCTGTCCAAAACCAAACAAAGCATTACTTACTGACCTAAAATCATTTGAACTTACTGACTTAATTGAGCTTCTAAGATTTTGAAGAAAGGGAAATAGAGCAGCTTACTTTATACAGCTAGTAAACAGGTATTATTTTGACAACTGCTGTTTGACACTTATTTTTTTTTTTAACACACAGTTATATTTTGCATTTAGTAGAACAGAAAGAAGGTGGGGGGAAATTATACAGTATTTAAGTGTTTTACTGCTTTTACCCAGGAGAGGGAGCACACTTGTTACATTTAGAATGTCTCCTCTCTTGAATCAGATTAAAGGCTTTTTTAAAAAGAAGAGGAAGAAAAAGACAAGACATTCCATGTATTATGCAATGGCAGAATATTTCCTATTGGTACCAGTTGTATTCTGAACAGTCTGTGCCAAGGAACATGATTGCCACTGTCTGTACTTCATACATTTCTTTTCTTTCTCACCTCCCCCCACCATATCTCCCCCCATCTTCCCTGAGCTTGAGATAACAGTTCATGTACTGATTCTGTTTATACCATAACAAATTTGTTCCTCTTTAAGGTGTCTCAAGATTATCTATTTCTTTTTACTGCAAACAAATAAATATAGCTACCCTGCAGTAAATTCTAAAAAACAAAGCTAAGTTGGTCTGAGTTTTGGATTCTGGAAGACCAGGGTTCAAATCCTTACTCAGCTAGGAAAGCCACCTAGGGCAAGTCACACATTCTCAGCTTAATAGAAAGACAGTGGTGTCAAATCTCTTCAGAATAAATCTTGTCAAGAAAACTGTAAAATAGGGTATTTCAGAGTTACTTGGGCATATTACACCAATGAAGGGTTAATGAAGACCTCTGACTGCTGGATAATTCCCATCCTGGTATAACCCTCCCTATTACTTTAATCCTAGGAGTAGTTGGATCATTCAGAACTCAATTCTGTATTTTTTCTAGATTCTAAGAATTGTTTTATATTAAGGTATACAGTCAGCCCTCTCCTTACGCGGGGGATCCGTTCCGGACCCCTCTGCGTAACGCGAATTCCTCCTATGCTCAAGCCCCATTGGAAACAATGGGGCTCGTGTGCGGCGGCGCAATGGGTGCACGCACCCATTCAGTTGAATGGGACGCGCCGCCCTGCGCACGCCCCGCGGCTTGCGCGCGTAATCTCAAATCTGCATAAAGCGCGCCCATGTATGACGTGGGCACACTGTACTTGCTTTGTAAAACAAATGGTAAATCTGGGAGCAAAAAACAAAAACCTGTTACAGGAGATGAGATAGAAACTCATATCAAGAGGAAAATGAGGATTTTTAAAACCAGGAAAATTTTCATCAGTGTTCCCTCCCCTTGTAATTCCAATTTCATCTATGAGCTCAGTCAACTACATACTAACAAAGATTACCATATGTTTTAACTTGAAACTATGAGTATTTTGTCTTCTTGTTTTGTCAACTGTCAGTTGGATTTTTTCATTTCTTCACTAGCAAGGCTGAAACAGGTTTCAGAAGGGGGGGGGGGAATGAAACAAAAATGTTGGGCACTGTTTTCATGCAGAGATTACAATGAGAGAAAATTACATTGAACCCAGAGCAAGGCTCCAGAGGACAAACAAATGGCACCTATTTTTCTGCTTCCTGTCAAGTCACACGGGTTTTTGTTTTGCTTTATTTTTGATTAGCTGGAGAGAGGATACCTGTCAGCTATAGACTGTTGTATATGCCGTGCTTGCTAAAATGCAGGAATCAAGCATCCCTCCAGATGTTCTTGGACTTCAAGATCCAGCAGCCTTAGCCAGTATAGTCGATGGTGAAGAATGTGGGGAGGTGCAGTCTAATAACATCTGGACGGCCACCCTATCTAGGATGACGAGGTGAAGATGACCATAAGTGATGGTGAATTGATGTTGCCATGAATAAAATGGTGCTGGAAAATAGTCTTTGATAAATAAGAAAAGCTGCTATTTCATGAGGCCTGCCTTACTCACAAGCTCAGTTCAGATAACTAAGAGAAGGGTACACCAAATAAAATATGCTTTAATACTTTTAATATTTATCTCATCAGTATAGTTGACTTGTCACCTGAATCCAGCATATTGCTTATTTCATGGCCACTTGTGTTTAACACTGCTGAGTGTATCTTGCTTCACTAGAGCCTAAAAAATTCATGCTCTGAAACTAGACTATTAGCTGGGTCACCTCAAAACTATTGTTCCTGTCAAAACTAGAAGATGCTTTTGGCAGCAGAAATTTTCTTTCAGAAATTAATGTCATCTGTCTTTTTTATTTTCTCAGTGTGAAATGATTTTCAAGAGAATAAATAAATGTGAAAATGGAAAATACAACAGCTTTTATTTTAAAATGGTTGTGGGTGATCACAATGACAACATTAGGCTTAATGTGTTAACTAATAACAATGCAGTTCTAATTATGCCTACTTGAAAATTGAATCCATTGGGATTTGCTCCCCAGGTAAGTGTATGAAGTGATACTTCATTGAACTACTAGAAGCACATATGACTCAAAAGATATAGGATATAACATCTTTCTTCTGTCAACTAATAATACATCCAAAATGGTATACAGGTTTTAAAATTGGAAAAGAAATTGGAAAGCCTTCATATATTTCTGAGCAAGTGAACTAAAAAGTCCCTTCACCTGCTTTAGCTCTTTGGGACCAGAAAAAGCTTTAAAGGGCCATGAAAAAAAAAAGAAGAAAAGAAGAGGCAAAGCAGGAGCATTGTAGCAAAACATAGGCTATCCAAAATAAAAATTGCAGTTACCACAGCTTTTGTATATATTTATGTATTAGCCTTTTACAAATAAAACCATATAGACCTTTATTTTGAAACATTGCAAAATTTCTCTTACAGATATTGATTTATAATGTACACTGCTTGTGTTTTTGTATGTAGAGAGGGCCCAAATAATAAAAGATCAGAAATACATGAACTGATCACCTGACTTTTTAAACCAGGAGCCTGTTTGGTTTTGTTTCTCCAGGCTCCCTATCATATTCCTCCCCTCAAATATTTGTAAATAATTTTGGTGGGAGGGAAATTGCTCCAAAATGCCAAACAACTCCTGCTGGGGCCCAGGAGAAACGTCTTCTGTAATAAGAGGTGGTCTAGAAATTAGCCTTCAGGTCACTTCCTGTTGAAAAAAGGCTTTTCCTGGGCCTAAAATAGTCTAAGAGTTCCCAGGATTTGGTGAAATTGCCCCACAACCCCCCAAGAGGCACTGGAGAAACTGAGTTACAGATCAGCTTTTTAAAGAAAGTTTTGTGTTGTCGGTAGGGAAGTGACAGGGAGAATATGGTCCACCCAGTGTGTAACCCCTTAATTTCTAATAGGTGTCTACCACTGGTTTAAATAAACAACCAAGCTGGAGGTTTAGCTGGGAACAGGACAGTGGAATGAGGGAAGGAACTCTCCTAATTTTGATTTAAACCCTAAAGCTGCTGCTTACCCCATTGGGAAACACAGTTGCCCCATAACTGATTTTTTTAAAAAAACAAAAAACTATAAAGACAAGGAAAATTAAATTACAAATTTCTCATGGCTTACCTGTTCTTGGTACTAAATTTTATTACAATGAAGGACCTCTTAAATAAGAACTTGTCTTCAGCTGGAAAAATCTACACAATTAAAAAAAATGAATCCTAAAGGTGCAGCATTTTGCATAGCATGCTAAATAGCTTTTTAATTTAATTTAATTTTTATTCCAGATTGCACAGTCATGCCAGCAAAGACTAGATAAAGAGATTTCTGGTTTCCTCTCCATGATTAAGTCACATGACACA
The DNA here is from genome assembly GCF_019175285.1 of Sceloporus undulatus. Lineage (NCBI taxonomy): Eukaryota > Metazoa > Chordata > Lepidosauria > Squamata > Phrynosomatidae > Sceloporus > Sceloporus undulatus. Next base: position 631,300 of record NW_024802940.1, on the reverse strand, counting down.
ACTCAAGGTAACTTATTAAAAATCATGCTTTGAAATATGCTTTGGAGATTTATTATTCCAATAGGCTAAATAAACAAATAAACCTACATTTAACATTTCCCAGTATATGCAAGTGCGCTTCTATTTTGCCTAAATTTCTCTACTCTGCTTACCAGAGTTAGCTACATTGCAATAAAATGTACTGGTTACACTACATGTAACTACTGGGATGCTGAAGAATAAAATATCTCTTTATGTTTTATTCTTCAGAATTCCAGTAGTTCTGTGTAGTAAAACCAGTACATTTTATTGCAATTTAACCTTAGGCAAAAATTCAAATTAAATGCCACTTAGTTGCTACAGCTAAGGCAAAGATGGGGAAAGGGCAGAATTGACAATATTAGCATGAAAATATGAATATATTAGCTTTGTGAATTGTAGCAGCAAAAGTGTCAAGAATTTCATAACCACTGTGTGCTTTACTGTGATAAAACTTTACTGATCAACACTGTATCTAATATATTATAGGAAGTAAAGACAGGGCAGAAACCTTGTAGATTGTATCAATCAAGACTCCACTTCCCAAAATACTGTACCAGGGTCTACATACAATAGATCTTACTTGAGCAGGCCCATTGGGAACTCAGTTACCCAACAATTGTGTAAGTTTTATTGAATCAGTAGGTTTGAAATAACAACTGGATTTAGGCCCCGTACCCCTTGTACTGCTCTTAGAATAGTACTGTATTCCATCGTACAAAAGTAGTAAAAATTTACCTGCTTTAACTTGCCTATAGCTCTGCGATGTTCACTTCCAATTTTTATGGTCTTCTTAAGACTTTTGTGCAACATTTGCAAATGAATGAAAGTTAACCATATTAAATATGCTTGCCTGTCATAACCATCTGATTTACAGACCTAGCATCCTAATCAAGGTGTGTCTGGGGAAACCTTGGTTTTGAAATGGATTTTGAGATACCATGTTGACAGACAGATCCCTATTGAAACTGTTGATAGTCTTTTCTAGAATATTGTACAGTAGTTCATTTAGTACTGTTTCAAAGGCACAAACCTGGGATTGTACAGTGCCCCATGCAGTTAATAAGTTTTGTGGCTTCATCTGTATTGCAGAAATAATGCAGTTTGACACTGCTTTAACTGCCATGGTTCATTGTTATGGAATTCTGGGATTTGTAGTTTTGTGAAATGTTTAGCTTCTGTCAGAGAGCTCTGGTACCAGAACAAACTACAAATCCCAGGATTCCATAGCATTGAACCATGGCAGTTAAAGAGATGTCAAACTGCATTATTTCTGCAGTGCAGATGTAGCCTTGTGTAATAAAAGTAAACCAAGATTTCTCAACAATGGTTCTCTGGAACTCTATGGTTCCATATGAGGTCACTAAGAGTTCTACAATAGGCTGTAATGGAGGGGACTTTTTTTTAGCTGTAGGTAAAATAATATTTATACAGGGGTTCTCTGAGACCTGAAAATTACCATATTTCAAGAGTTCCCCAAAGGTATGGAGGTTGAGAAGGCTGAATTAAACTATTTTGGGTTTTCCCTATTTTAATCTCACCAACAGGACTCCTGTGGTTTAGTTAGGGGTTCTGTCAGCAGCATTGTCTTGAAATGGTTTGATCATTTCTCAGCAGATGGCAGCCACCTTTGCCCAGTTTAGACTGACAGATAATAGAACTCTATGCAGGTGTCTGTTACCACGTTTTAACAAAGTAGAGATACTCATGGGCATGACTTCTTTAACGGAACATTTGGTACTGAAGACAAGAATAACATGGAAAGAATAGGGATAGGTTTGTGCACCATAGGGGGTGGGGGGAGAACAGTTCAACATAGTCCAGAAAACTTATTATCCCAAAATTAACAATATGCACAAGTAAAATGAAATACCCAGGTCAAGTAAGCCTTGCATAAGTAAAATTGTCTAGAGACCGCTTGGAGGTTTCTTCCAAAATGTATCCAGGGTTTTTTCCCCCTTTCATCAGGTTCAATTTTTCACCAGTCTCTATTCCAGTTAGCCAAATATATCTATGTGTTTGTTTTTTTAATGTGCCAGGCGTAGGTAGGGGGGTAGGTTTTTTTCCTTGTGGGGGGGGGGGGGGAACATCCTGACTGTGGTCTGTCCCACTCCTTACTTTGTAGGCAGGGAGGAATAAGCCATTTTGAGGGCACCCGGTATGCAGGCCAACACACTCCACAGATTCTTTGCTGCTTCTGCTTCTTTTTTTCTTTTTCTTTTTCCATTTACTTATTTATTTATTTATTTATTTATGTTAGTCACCCATTCACTCTAAGGGATTCTGGAGGGAGCTGCTACTTATCATGCCTGTTGTAGGCAGACTTTATGGCTACACTAGGATCAGCTAGAGGCAAATCATGCTCTTCCCCACTGTAATAATAATAATAATAATAATAATAATAATAATAGGATTTATTTATATGCTGCCCAATCACTGGGAATCCAGGCAGCTTACAACAGAGGGGATAATAGACGGTTCCCTGCCCTCAGGCTTACAATCTAAAAGACACGACACAAAAGGAGAAGGGAATGGTGAGGGGGGGAGGGGATCAGGTCCAGCATTCTTCTCTCCCTCTGAGGCCTGGACCAAGGCAGATGGACTGGAGGGAGGGCTCTTTTTCTTAATCGAGGCCAGGCCTGATGGCGTTGGGCCTGTCCTTTCGCTCCCTCTAAGGCCAGAAGATGACAGTTGAAAGGAGGAAGGGGAGGGCTCTTCCTCTTCAGGGCCAATAGTGTTGGACCTGTCCTTTCACTCCTTCCCAGGCCAGAAGATGACAGTTGGGCAGTTAAGCTCTTATTGTATTGCTGCTGTAAGACTGAAGGTCTGCATTTCTCTAACCCACCTTCAACATCCTCCCAAAACTGATACTACTAAAAAAAATCATCTTGAGAGAGGACAAGAAAGACAAGGAGTGGTGCAGGATGTAGAAAAGCTTCGTAAAAATGAGCTTCATTGTCAGAAACTTTACCTGATGCATGCCCATATCATATACATGGAGTAGCCTCATTAAATTAGGAATCTCTTTTTCTCGTGTCGCAGGTATCAAACACATCCTCGGTGATATTTTAGAAGTATCGTGGATAAAACCAGTTTTACATATGGGTTTTACATCTGTGAAACAGTTTAACTATTTAGTGGAGAAAATTAGTAACAGATACACTTGTGCTTTTCATTTTTTAAAAGGAGTACCAGCTTCATTTCTCAAGAAAGGTGAAGAAGTATCTGAAACTTCAAGAGAAACTTGTGAAGCCCTTAGTAACTGTCTCAAACTCTTCTCTAAACAAGAAGGGGTAGGTATTCGTATTTGTTGTTAAATGCCATCAAGTTGACTTTGACTTATGGCACCCCATGAATGAGAGACCTTCAGGTCACTCCATCATCAACAGCCCTGCTTAGGTCTTGGAGACTCAGAGATGTATCTTTCCTGGTTGAGGCTATCCACCTGGAATGTTGTCTTCCTCTTTTCCTACTTTTTTCTACCTTACCAAGCATTATTGTCTTTTCTAGTGAGTCCTTTCATCTTATGATATGTCAAAAATAGGATAGTCTCAGTTTAGTCATCTTGGCTTCTAGGAAGAGTTCAGGCTTGATTTTTTCCAGAATCCATTTATTGATCTTTTTAGTAGTCCACTGTATTCACAGAATTCTCCAGCACCACATTTCAAATGAATTGATTTTCTTCTCATCCGCTTTCTTCACTGTCCAGCTTTGATGCTTATACATAGAAATGGGAAATATGAAGGCATGGACAATCCTAACTTTTGTACAGCGGGCCCTTCCCTTACATGGGGAGCCATTCCGGATCCCCCCACGTAAAGTGAAATCCGTGTATGCTCATGCCCCATTGCAAACAATAGAGTGTGTGCGTGCTATTTCTTTAATTGTCATGGGGCTTCCGCATGAGCTGAAAGCTGCATGTAGTGTGCCCGCGTATGGTGCGGGTGCACTGTATTCAATGATATATCTTCATACTTCGGGATCTTGTCTAGTTTCTTCATAACTTCCCTTCCAAGACTTAGTCTTCTCCTGATTTCTTGACTGCAGTCACCATTCTGATTAATGACTGAGCTAAGGTATGGAACATCTTGAACTAATTCAGTGTCTTCATCTGCTTTAAAGGTATGTAAAGGTATGTTTTCTTAATGTTCAACTGCAAACTTGCTTTTGCACTTCATTCTTGGCTTTCTTCAGTAATTGTTCCAAGTCTTTGCTATTTTCTGCTAGTGGTATGGTGTTAAATTGTTGATATTTCTTCCTCCAACTCTCATGCCTCCTTCCTTTGAGTCTAATCCTGCTATAATAATAATAATAATAATAATAATAATAATAATTGTTTTTATTTATATCTTCCCGCCTCTCCCAATGGATTGAGGCGGGATCACAACAAAGTTAAAAAACAGTTAACAGTATTCCAACATTAGTTACCGCTCAATTAAAACCACAGCTAAAAACATAAAACATCAAATGTAAGACATCAAACATTATCAGTCAATCGCAGGGTCAGATGCTCTCATTTCGTTCCAATGGTCTTCATAGGAGGTCAGGAGGGTATGCGTGGCGAAAGAGCTCTGTCTTTACTGCCTTCTTGAAAATTTCCAAAGATGTGACAAGGTGAATCTCCTCTGGGAGTTCGTTCCATAGTCTAGGGGCAGCTATACTGAAAGTTCTTTGGGAAGTGGAAACTTGTCTGGATGCTGATATCTCTAACAAGTACTTCCCAATTGTTCTAAGAGTGCGGGTCGGATTGTATAGGGAGATGCGTTCCCGTAAGTAACCCGGGCCCAAGCCATGTAGGACTTTAAAGGTGATAACCAACACCTTATACTGTTCCCGGAAGCTAATTGGGAGCCAGTGTAGATCTTTCAAGATAGGTGTTATATGGTCAAGTCTCGAAGACCAACCTGGCTGCCGCATTTTGCACTAGTTGAAGCTTCTGAACTTGGTACAAGGGTAGCCCCATGTAGAGTGCATTACAGAAATCAAGATGAGAGATTACCAGAGCATGTACTACGCCTGGTGGAATTTTGTTAAGTTCTTTGGCATCATTTTCTTTTGCTTCATCCTATAGATCCTTTGTCACAGATCAGACCAGACCTCTCCTTGGAAGCAAAGATGATCAAGTTAAGACTTTAGCCACATAATGAGAAGGCATGGATCACTAAAAAAACCCAATAATGCTAGGAAAGATAGAGCGTAGAAGAGGAAGACCACAGACAAGATGGATAGGCAAGTTATGGGCAAGGATATGCAGGACCTGGGCAAAGCGGAGGATAGGAATTCTTGGAGATGTCTTAACCACAGGGTCATGAGTTGAGGTCGACTCGAGGGCAACTAACAACAAACACAGTTGTGGGACTGGGGTAGATTATAATAGGATATAGAAAGATGCAAATTGTGATGCAAGCCCCTTTACCAGACATAAAAGTTAAACAAAGGAAAAATAGAAACAGCAGATTCTGATTATTTACTTCCTTTTGATGAAAGCAAAGCTTATTCTATAAGTGTGTTGTGTGTAAAAGTGTGCTTTAACAAATTACGGCAGAGCTGCTACTTAATACACATACTACAATTCCCAGAATTCCATAGCATCGAGCCATGGCAGTTAAAGAGGTGTCAGACTGGGTTATTTCTACAATGCCATACTCCATGTTAAATAGCATGGTAGCATCCTGTGGAGTCCTAGGGTTTGTAGGACTGAGGCACTAGAGTTTTCTGTCTTCAAATACCCCCTATGGCAAAATCCAGCATTTCACTGGATGTTGCTATGACAGCTAAAGTGGAATCACCACTATAACTGTGTACTATGAAAGGGCTTCTGGTATCTTCTGTCCTGGTTTAAAACTCTACCCACTACACTTACACCACACATTTGCCCTATGGCTGTGAAATGATCTCCCATCTTATCTGCATTATTCTGTCTGCTCCCTTGTTGTTTGCTTTCAAATTTGTTTCTGAGTTATAGTGACCCCCCCAAGGTGACTCTGTCATGGGATTTCTTGACAAGATTTGTTCGGAGAGGGTTTGCTTTTGCCTACTTCTAAGGCTGAGAGTTCTGGATGACCCTGGGTGACTCACCCAGTGGGTTTCCATGGCTGAGTGCGGATTTGAACTCTGGCCTCCAGTCATACTCCAACCACTGTACAACTCTGGCTCTTGTCCACACTCTAAAAAAAATTTAAAGCTCTTTTGGACAGCTTTTGCTATGTGTTGGGTAGTCTTCTGTTTCAGCACTTTTTTAAAGTTGGCCATTCATTTATTTTAAAATACATCCCACACACTGAACCTCAAAAAGGCATTTGTTCAGCATGCTACCCACACCCTTCAGTTATAAACTATACTGGGGAAAGATGGATGTGAAAGGAAAGGAAAAAACAAAGGAAAGTTTTGTCTGTCACTCAAACTCATAAGTTTTTAGTGAAAATGTTCTCAGAAGAAACATGTTTCTTAATTCTGAGTATGTGGAGAGGTGGTAGATTACAGCTGTCAAAATGAAAAGTCACTGTACATATACTGCCAAGAGGTTGCACTTGTATTAAAAATGGTATGGTCAAAAGTTTAAGTACAGTGGGCCCCTGATATACACTGGGGATTGGTTCCAGGAGCCTGCATGGATCCCCAATATGGTGTCTATTGTCTAAAATGGGAAAAATCAAGGTTTGCTTTTGGAATTTATATTATTTTTGAATATTTTCAAGCTGTGGATGTTTGAATCCATGGATAAAAAAAATCTGTATGGAGGGTTGACTGTATTTGTCAAAATTAAGTCATGACCTGGAGAAAGTAAAAATGAGGAGAATCTTTTGTGATGGCAAGTAAAGGAGAAGGAGCATAAATGGGAAAATGAGACAGCAGAGAGGAACAGAATGGCTGTATTCTCTGGCAATGAAGCTGAGGATAGCTTCTGGAGGAAGCAGGCAGGGGGAGTAGGTGTTTGGTGAGAAATTATGTATTGAGGCCTTGATCTGTGTAGGAGATGTTTTTTAAAGACCTGCTGCCTAATTTTGTGGTGAGATTGCATTTGGTCAGAGGTGAGAAAAATACTTTGCACATGCATAGATGCACTGTCTTAATTTTGAAATTTCACATTGTGGCTTTATTGACTTTGGGTTTGTGTGCTGTGTGCCTTCAAAGTCATTTCTGACTTATTGTGGACCTTATCATAGGGATTTCTTGGCAAGATTTGTTCAGAGGAGGTTTGCCATTGCCTTCCCCTGAGGCTAAGATTAGTCCATAATTGTTTATCTTAAAATCCCTCAACTGTAAAATATGATCAATGTTTTGGAAATGGGAGAAGTGATTTAACTGTAGTCATGCCTTTGTACTCTGTGGCTTTTCTCAGTTCTATGTCATCTAGCACCATTTCCATGCATGCACATCTACTTTCCAATTAAACATTTTCTTCTTGATTTATTCTGGATCTGCCATCATCTCAAATTCACAATATTAAACGCTGTCCTTAGTTCCAGCCACTCATGTATGGGAATATGTCTATTGATGCTTAAGTGTTTCTGTCACCAAAAAGACACTTAGAAAAAAAGTGCTCCTGCTTAAAGTCTTGCACTATGCTTCTAAGAACTGTGTGCATTGAAGTGCAACACTGACCACAGGGCGACCAGATGTCCTCCTTTTTCAGGACATGCCCTACATTTCAGTCTTCTGTCCAGGAGGAATTCCAGTATGTCCTCCTTATTGAGCATGACTGAGAAGCATGAATTTATATTTATATTAGTGTTTTTGGCTTTTATTTTGTAATATCCTCTATTTTTCTTGAATGTCTTACATTTTATGGTGCCTTGTCCTCCTTTGTGGTTAGAACATCTTGTCATGCTGGTGTCAGAAATCATAAACAGCTTAGGATCCTTTGTACCTAATCTACCATATCCAATGTGTATATTGAATGCACAGGGGCCTTACCCCCCAGGTTTATTCTCTTTCATTAAAGAGCTTCGGAGTTTGTTTAAAGAAAGCGAATTTCTCAAAGTTCACTGAATTAAGCCAGTTCCTAAATGCACACACATTACCTGACAGGTGGAAAAATCTCTTACTGTTGAACTGAGCTCACTGTTGGTGGCATCTTTTAAAAGAAAAAAGAAATCTTATTGACCATTTGTAATTTATAAAATATAAAAACACAGACCAAAATGTAAATATTCTGTGACTGTGGTTCACTGACATCTAGCTAATTTAGGCTGCAACCCTGAACTCACCTATCGATAAGTAAGTCCTCCTAAATGTAATGCGAATTTATTCCAAATAAAACTGATAAAATTGAGCTGCAAGGTGAAGGAACTGTGATTTAATACCATATTAGTGGTCCAGGCCTGAGCCTAATGAAGTTTTTAAACTGGTGTAGCAGCCAGGGGATGCCTCTTTCTTTTCTGTGTGCCTTCCCTCCGGTGGCGTTGGCTGCATCCGCACTGCAGAAATACTCCAGCTCAACACCACTTTAACTGTCTATGACTCAACGCTATGGGATTCTGGGGACTGTAGTTTTGCAAGATATTTTGCCTTCTCTATCAGAGAGCTCTGGTGCCACCACAAACTCCAAATCCCAAAGGTCCATAGCATTGAGCCATCAACAGTTAAAGTGGAGTCAAGCCATGGCTCAGTGCAATCTCAGCTATCTCCAGTGCCTGGTGTTTTTAGTTTGTTGTGGCACCAGAGCTCTCTGATTTAGGTCTAAAACACACTGCAGAAATAATCCATTTTGAGACCACTTTAGCTGCCCTGGCTCAGTGCTAGGGAACCCTGGGAACTATAGTTTTGTGAGACATTTAGCTTTATCTTTCAGAGAGCTCTGGTACCACAGTAAATTACAGTTCCCAGAATTCCCTAGCACTGAGCCAGGGCAGTTAAAGCAGTCTCAAAGTGGATTATTTCTGCATCGTATTTTGGACCAGAGAAGGCTAAATGTCTCACCTAATTACAGTCCTGAGAATCCCATAACATTGAGCCATGGACAGTTAAAGTGGAGCCAAACCATGGTGCAATGCTATGGAACCCTGGGAATTGTAGTTTGTAATGGCACCATAGCTAAACTAAATGTCACACAAAACTACAGTCCCCAGGAAATTCCCTAGCATTGAGCCATGGGCAGTTAAAGTGGTCTCAAACTGGATTATTTCTGCAGTGTGTTTTGGACCTCTCTGTCAGAGAGCTCTGATGCCCCTGCAAACTCCAGACCCCAGGATTCCACAACACTGAGCCATGGCTTGACTCCACTGTCAGGGCTCCATGCTATGGAATCCTGGGATTTGTAGTTTGTGGTGGCACCAGAGAGCTCTCTGACAGATGGTCTCGCAGAACTACCAGTCCCCAGAATCCCATAACATTGAGCCATGGGGAGTTAAAGCGGTCTGGAAGTGGATTGTTCCTGCAGTGTGGATGAGGAGGAGCTGAAAACAAAGCCCTCCCCTCCAAAACTCCTTGCCAACTCCTTTGGCTGGAGCTGGGGCCACGTGGGGGCGCCCCAGGGAGGGAGCAAAGCCACCTGGCATCCAGCCACCCCTGGGGGTCTCCCTTCCTTCTGTTTCCCGCCCTCCTTTCCCTCCTTCCCTCTTTCCCTCCTTCCTGCGACTCTGCGGCTGCTGGCCAGAGGGAGCTGCCTGCCTCTCGCGATAAGCTTTGCAGAGGAGCTGCTGCTGCTGCTGTAGCTGCTGCTGGTCTTGGTGCATTTGGAGCCCAGGAGGAGGGAAAGCAGAAGGTGACCCACGAGACCTTGCATTTTGGGGTCCTGAGCAATGTCCTGAGCCATTCAGAGGAGGAAGGATGGAAAGAAGGGGGTCCTGAGTCGAGGGAGTCACTTGCCACCATTGCCCATCAACCCTTGGATTTGCATCTGGCACTTAGCTTAGGAGCAAGGTAGGTTTCCCTTGTGTGTTTTCTTACTGTGGAACTTTTGACAAAGCAGCTGGCAGGGATGCAGGATGGAAGGGCAGGGTTTGGGGGGACTGTTTTTGGAGAGGAGGGAGGCATGCATGCATGCACTTGATGGTCCTTGAGGTCTCCTCTGTGACTTTTGTGGTTCTGTGTGGAAACAGACTGGGTGACCTTGGGTCAGTCACACTCTCTCAGCCTCAGGATGGTCTCTGAAGAAGCTGGCCATGAAGACCCTGGGATAGGGTCTTGAGGGTGGGGTGGGGTATGTGTAGCTTCAAGCATCTTTGACTTATGGGGTGAACCTATTTATTTATTTTGAGTATTTATACACCCCGCTCTTCAGCCACATAGGCTCTTGGAGCAGCTTACCTTTTTTTTTAATTAGACATTTCCCTGCGCTTACAATCTAAAAAGACATGACACAAAAGGATAAGGGAATGGTGGTGGGGAAGGGATCAAGTTCATTGGTTCGTCTGTCCCTCTGGGGCCATTACCATCACAAGGTTTTCTTGGATAGTTTCTTCAGATGGGTTTTGTGCCAGGGCCATCCTCTGAGGTTGAGAGAGAGTGACTTGCCCAAGGTCATGTGTGTGTGTTGTATGCCTTTAAGTCATTTCTGAGTTATGGTGACCCTAAGGCAACTCGTGTCACTGTTTTCTTGGAAAGCTTCTTCAAAGGGGTTTGTACCATGAGCATCCTCTGTGGCTGAGAGAGTGTGACTCACCCAAGGTCACCTAGTGGGCTCCATGACCAAGCAGGGATTCAAACCCTGATCTCCAGAGTCATAGTCCAGTGCTCAAACCACTACACAATGCTGTCTCTCAGGTTCCCCTTAGGATCGCCATAAGTATGAAAGGCACACAGCAACGACAACAAAATGGAAAGCTATGGTGTCGGGTTTCAACACTCAGCTTTAAAAGCTGCCCTTGCCAGCTCCTAAACTGTGCTAAAACTGAAATCATCCTTTTCTGAAACTGCCTTGCATTCCTAGCGGTGCTGTCTGAAAGTTGCTCATTTAATTCTTTTGACAGTGGAATGAATTCCTTTGCACTGGGACAATGGGCTTTTAAAACATCTTTCTTGCCCAGCATGGATTATAAATGTTATGTGTCCTAAGGAATGAGAATGCAGTGTTTTTTTAGAAGTGGGGGCTACTGTTAAAATCAGCTTTGGTAGAAACAAGAGAACTCTATGAAATGTACGGGGCTGCCATAGGTCGACCGGCGACCTGAAAGCACATACGCGCACAGAAACAGTGTACAAAAGATCTAGCATGTGATGATGTTTCTCTGGCACAGTGTTGTTTTAATCTCCAAGGGGATAGCTTTGTTAGTCTGCCTTTAGGTATCACAGACGCTGTGACTATTATGTGTTTGCCCTTCCAGATAACTAGAACATGTTCTAAAGAAAAGTTCAATATTGATATTGATTTTCTTTAGTTAAATTGCTAGAGTGGTGCATAGATACAGATAAACATGCTCTTCAGTTGATTTTGACAAAGAACAAGTTAAGAATACATACTAGCTTTAAAATGCACTATATATAAAACTTAAAAGAGAGTTTTTAGTTTGAAATTATGAAGTAGGATCCTTGAAGCTGAAACTGGAGTGTTGATGTTTTAATTTCATCTGGTCTATAAGAGTGAAAGTCAAATAGTATTCTAACAAAGAGATCACATATTTGAAAACAGACTCCATTGATTTCAGAAATCCTTATAAGTAAAAAAAAATTGGAGTTGGTTTTTGAAAAGGTGAATATAGAAAAAGTATGAAATAGTGGATGTTCTTTCTGTTGTGGTGCATTTGCTTAATTTCTAATTTGCACTATAGCAAGGGCAAGAATCTCACAGCTCTCCAGGTATTTTTAAAGCATTCCCCAGCATTGACTATGCTGTTTAGTAATGCTGGGACTTGCAGTCCCAATGTTTGGAAGGCTGCAGGATTTCCACCCCTCACACTATGGAGAATGCTTTCTTGGAAACAGTTTTTAAACAAAATAGTTTGCTGGTACTGTTAGTTGTACCACCTGCTGAAGTGATTTTGAGAGGATAAGTTTACTGATTCCTAAAGTTATAGAAGAACTTCTAGGTTCTGAGACAATCTGCTTGTTGGGGAGGCAAACAGCAGGAAAGCTAATTGTACTGTATTTTTAAATTGTAAGTTGCTTTGAGTTCCAGATTTGGGGGGAAAGCTGGATATTTGTTGTTGGTGGTGTTGTTGTTATACAGGTTCAACAGTATTAGGTTGGCTGACAGAAATGCCAGTGAGGAACTGGATTAAATGGGCCTATAGCTTGAAAAAGTTATTGTTTTGGCCTATGACTCCCAGAACCCCCTAGCCATTGTCGCCTCTAGTTAGAAAGTTCTGCAAGTGAGCAAACAGAAATCTTTTTTATATGTAATGGGAACTCCTAGTTAGCAAGGAGCTCCCACGGTACGAATCTGACTTTCATACGTGATTTTCACAGATGTTGAGCACATGTGCATAATTTAGACTGTATGCCTTTGGCTGGGCAGGCTCGTTTTTTGTTGCTTTACTTGTAAAGCGCCACATACGTCGATGGCGCTACATTAATAACAGTGACATCAGCAATAATATACCTGTGGCCTACCTTGGAAATTGTGTTCAGTGAAGAAAATTCTTAATGCAAGTGGGCCTGTATTTTTTTTTAATCTGCATGCACATCTGGAAAGTACCTGTTGATTAAAATATCTGAATAGTAAAGTTTTGTCATGCGCACAAGAATACATCTGCTTTTTAGAAAAATTGACTGATAGTGGCCAGAGAAGCAGTGAGTTGTTTTCTTCTTCTCTGTGTTGCACCACCTTTCTCATTAACCAAAAGCTAACTCTTCCCTGAAGCCAATCCCCACTCCCCACTAAAATTAAGTTGAAGACTATGTAACTATATTTCCCCCCTTTCATCTCTTTCCCTCCTGACTTGAACTATCTATTTTTAGACAGTAGGCTCTTTGGAAGCAAGGACCTGTCTTCCTCTTCATCCTAGCTTATGAAACACTCTGGAGAGTAGGGTAGTAGAAGTGTAGCTGCACATGATATGCTGTGAAAAAATAAGTTATTTTCATCTCTCACCAGTGGCCCCAAAGTTTGCAGCTATCAATCATAATCTAGTGTGCCTACAATGGCAGTCTCCTCTCTCCTGTTCTTCTAGGACAGAAGGTTGATGTTTATAGCACACAAGGAAGTCCCCTGAGAGACATGAACAATGTACTGTATACAGGGAACCTTCAAGTTCAGCAGACTTTTTAGATGATCTCACCTGTTTTATAGACAATTTTTAAAAATTAAACAGAAGGAAAACAGGGTGGTCAAGCAAACCCTAGCACACTTACTATTCCTATCTGTTCCAATCCCTTGGGGATTTGCATCTCGCTGTAAATAGCAAGACCATTGTATGCTACGTTACGTGGCTGCCTCGTGATGGCAGTTGACACAGACTGAAAGATGTGAGAGCACAGAATATTGTCATGAGGGTACAAGACAAACTTCAATTCATCTTATCTTTTCTTAGTCACTTCTTGGCCCACATAATAGAGATCAGTTTTTAAAACACCCTTAAAATTGTGAGTTGTGGGTTATATTCTGACTAAAACAAAAACTATTGTATTGTATTGGGGAGCATTAATATGCCTCATGTCCTAAGGAATGTTTTTATATGCAGAATCAAGCACAGTTCCACACAGAATTTAAAAAACACACACACAAGTTAAAATAAAAGCAAAAACGATGAAAATGTACACTTTTTGTATTGTGGGTCATTTCTTGACCCAGTAAATTCCAGAGTCCCTCGGCTGGAAAGATCATGAATGAGCACTGTTCTCCCTCTTCCTCCTTTCACATGCAGGATTTAATTAATGGCTTCCTATTCTAATCAAGTCAGTTTGCCAGTTCAGAATAAATTAAGCTCTGCATATGTTTGAGGGTAGGATAGGAGCTGGCATAGAAGCACAGCACTTGTTTACCATCCTTTAAACCAGCTTTTCCCAAGTTTCAGTCTCCGGTAGCGTTTTGAACTGTAACTCCTGTCATTCCTGCTCATTGGTCACGCTGGCTGCAGGAATCACATAGGTCCAAAATACAACTGCCCTGGCTTAATGCTAGGGAATCCTGGGAACTGTAGTTTTATGAGACATTTAGCCTTCTCTGTCAGAGAGCTCTGGTGCCACAATAAACTACAGTTGCCAGAATTCCCTAGCATTGTGCCAGGGCAGTTAAAACAGTCTCAAACTGGATTATTTCTGCAGTGTGTTTGGATTATAGTCCAACAGCATTGGGTGCCCAAGGCTATGGGATGGTACATGAGTCTAAAAACCATGGTTCTGGAGGATTCTCTGAATATGAGCATTGTGCATTCTTTCATTTTTGTGTGACCTGGGATTCAACTTTAACTATTTAGAAAGCCCATTTCATTTTCTGCACCTTATAGCACCAGTAGGAAAAACTAAAAATGTACTACTGGTGTTGCCCAAGGACTTGTAATTCCTTCCCATTCTTTCCATAGCTGTATGTTTTCCCCATAACTGCTGGTCTAGCAGAGCCCCTGTAAAGTCTACCAACTTCCAGTTCCTTATCTTCCTTCCTCCGATCTTCCAATACTTCTTGAGATTCCATATTTACATAGATGGGTGGCTGCAAGAGAGAGGACCCTTTCCATGGCTCATCCTGTCTTTTCCGTCCTTGGGAAGGTTCACTTTCTGTTACTGATGTTAGCACTAAAGCATCATGCTAAAACCTTCTTAGCTCTCTCCTTAGCTTTTAATTAATACTAGGTTTTTATAATCTTTAGGTTCTGCTGGCTATAATTAGTGCTGGAATCTTCTCCATTTGCTTTTCAGTTTTGGTGCTATCTTAATGTGTTTGAATAAAGCGTACTCTGTTAGTTAAAAATATAAGGATACTTGGTAAATGCAAAGGTAGGGTAAATACTTCTTAAACATTACTGTAAAATTTTAATCTTGAAAGCAGCATAAATGCAGAATCAAGCATTATATTCCAGTCTATTTAATTTGCATGTTTCTGTGCTCAGAATTAGAGTTCTTAGTTTATCTAGTGTTAGGAAGGAGGTGTCAAGTGGGATGCACATAACTGTGCTTCCAGTAGTAAAAATATGATGACAGAATGTTCTTGGTTATGTGTAAAGATACCATATGTCACTTCTTATGGTTATCAATATGTATAATGTGTATTTTATTCACTTAGATCAGAAATGTACAGAAAAAACTTTTGCAAATTATAGACCTTATTACAGTTGAAAGTTGCTGTTTCACTCCACCTAGATACTTTTTTGTTAGAACATATGATAATATCTAAAGCCCCACTTTTTAATCTAGCGCCACATTGGTCAATAAGTAGTTTAATAAGTGTTCTGAAGAATTCAGTGATCAAGGCCCTCTTTATTTACGTGGATATACACTTGTCCCTCCATTTGCGGATTTGATTTTTGCGGATTTGATTATTCACTGATTTTATTAATATGTTCTCTCTAGGAATATCTAGGTCCTCCAGCGCAACTTTATGGTCAACTTTAAACAAAAGTTGCACTGAAGGACGTAGAGAGAACACTCCATTAGGCATTTGTAGCTCTTCCAGCACTGTCTGGCAGATGATGACCAGAGAGTTGCACTGGAGGACCTAGAAATTCCTAGAGAGGTGCTCTCTCAGGTAAAAACATTGTGTTTTTGTTATTTACGGTTTTTCCACAATGACGGGGGTCATTTGCCCTAATCCCAGCAAATGTGGAGGGATGAGTGTATTACCATTGTTTAACTATATCATCATAGTATTATCTCAATAGTAGACAAAAGATAATGTTTATGAAGCATTCTGATAACAGTGGAGGTGAATAAGGCTGTTTGGCATAAAGTTATAAGGAGCTTAATAAGAAATTTGGCTATTTTTTAAAAAAAAAAGATGCTGTGCTAAAGGAAAATGATAAGATAATTCACTTAGAATCATAGAATCGTAGAGTTGAAAGAGACCACAAGGGCTATCCAGTCCAACCCCCTGCCATGCAGGAAATCCAAATCAAAGCATCCCTGACAGATGGCCATCCAGCCTCTGTTTAAAGACCTCCAAGGAAGGAGACTCTATCACCCTCCGAGGGAGTGCATTCCACTGTCGAACAGCCCTTACTGTCAGGAAGTTCCTCCTAATGTTCAGGTGGAATCTCTTTTCCTGTAGCTTGCATCCATTGTTCCGGGTCCTGTTCCCTGGAGCAGCAGAAAACAAGCTTGTTCCCTCTTCAATGACATCCTTTCAAATATTTAAACAGGGTGATCATATCACCTCTTAACCTTCTTTTCTCCGGGCTAAACATCCCCAGCTCCCTAAGTCGTTCCTCATAGGGCATGGTTTCCAGACCCTTCACTATTTTTGTCGCCCTCCTTTGGACACGCTCCAGTTTCTCAATGTCCTTTCTGAATTGTGGCGCCCAGAACTGGACACAATATTCTAGGTGGGGCCTGACCAGAGCAGAATACAGTGGCACTATTACTTCTTTTGATCTAGACACTATACTTCTATTGATGCAGCCTAAAATAGCATTGGCCTTTTTAGCTGCCGCATCACACTGTTCACTCATGTTCAACTTGTGGTCTACTTAAATGACTTTAATAGTCATGACTAATTTGTCTGTAGTTTAAAGCAAGATTAGGAAGAAAGACAGTATTAAATTTGGCATTTCCTCCTAGTTTCACCCTTGCATTTAAAATTCTTAATTTCTTGCTTGGCACACAAGCTGAATTCAATCTTGTAAGTGGAAGTGGACATATTTTGGACTCATAAAAAATCAATGTACAGTAACTCATTGAAAAAGGTGACAATGCTTGGTAAAGTGGAAGTTGGCAGTAGGAAAAGCAGAAGAGTGCATTACAGATGGAGTGATTCAAAAAAGGAAAGCATGACCGTGTGTTTGTAAGACATAAGCAGGGCTGTTGATGATGGAATTCTTGGAGGAGTCTCATAAGTAAAAGTCAACTTGATAGTAAATAATTACAAATATACGGGTCACTACTTTAAATTTAAAACCTATGAATTATAACATACAAAAATATATCCCCAAAGCCTTCACTCCATTGTTCTTGTTGCAAAATGAAATTGGCATATAGAAATTCAAATATTGAAACTTAATACTCACTTTTATCATGGGTATTATGTGACTTTTCCGTGCACATCTGTTCTCAAATTATAATACATAGTGAGAATGAATTATTACTATCAATTATCTTTAAAACATTTTTTCCTTAATATATTAAGTTTTGTGGGTCTTTCTTGTGAAACACTGCCCCCCCCAGGTTACTATTACAAAGAAGGTTCTGTATCACAAATGTGAGGTTTTGAATTTGCGCATTAAGAAATTTGAAGCATATATATCACACTACATTAGAAGATTCATACATAGGAAGATATTCCTGAGATGCCCTACATTAGCCATTTCGGACTTTAATACCAATACCAACATAGTGTGGTCAGTACTAACATCCTGAATAGGGCTTAGAAACTAGCAGTCAGCCATTAGAGTTTATTCTGTTCATGACAGAATTTGCCCCCATCTGTCCATACCCAGGCAGCTGTATAGAGAGATAGTTAAATTTTCAATGATAATCCCAGATAAAGTATATTGTAACAGAGCTTGGAAATGCTATTCTTTGACTGTGTCCCAAGTACCCACAAGGAGCATGGCCCTGTAAAAATTGACTTTTCCAAGTTTTGCTTTACATTTATCAAACTGGAAAATACCATGCTATGGTTGACAGTGGCTACACTCCTTGCTGTCTACAGGCAGATATTTCTGTCCTAATAGTTAATTGTTGGAAAAAAGCACCAGTGCCATCCAGGGGAAATGGTCCAAAGTTCAAAACTGAGTAGGATTGTGATTGTCTGAAACTGGAAAACCATTTACTCCAGAATTGAGATTCCCCATATATTAATCTGTGGCTAGTAAAAATTGTTCCAGACTATGACAGTGGTAGGACATATTTTTAAAAACTATGTGTAGGCATAAAAACTTTTTCACGGCATGAAAGCTACTAACATCAATGCCAAAACGAACAAGTTGGTCTTCAAGGTGCTTCAGGGTGACCTGTCATGCTTAAATTAATTTAAGTGTGATGTTACCTCAAATTCACACTAGCAGATCTGTAAAAATAGAAAGGAGACATGAACTGTCTCCTAGTATGTCTATGTTGCCTTTCATAATGCCTTGAATTCAATTAGCAGTATTGCTTTATACAAGCCCTTTTCTTACACTTTCCTGTTTTGTAATACTCCAAAATTTTGCCATAAGGGAAGTGCAGAATTTGCTTAGCATTTTTAATCTCATTCTAGGAGCTTGTTGACATGGTTCAATTGCAAACCCGAGCCTATTCTTGAAATAGCTTTTAGTCTCACGTTCTTGGGAGAGATGAGATTTTATTCATACATGTTTCTACTTATAGGTGAGGAATCTGAAACTGGAGCATGAGCAAGAGAAAAACAAGATCTTATCTGAAGCTCTAGAAACGTTAGCCACTGAACACCATGAATTAGAGCAGTCCCTAGTCAAAGGGTCATCACCTTTGAGCATCCTCAGTGAGGAACAGTTCTATGATGCTGTTTCAGGTAAGCATATGACTCAGTAAACTAAATCCATATCAGAATGTGAATTTCTTTATATGCTTAGGATCAAGTTATGATGGCAAAATTTAACACATTTACACCACCAACAGCAAAGAAAACAACTTTGCTCCCAGTGAATTTGCAATATATATTTACTTTTACTGTGCAATGTTTGTGTGTGTGTGTTTTACTGTGGCAGAAGAATATGCTGGGCATTAATGCGAACAATCACAACTGTAGCAATAAGGTTTCCATTACATCAATGGGTATGTAAGAGCTTGGAAATTTTTTTTGGGGGGGGGGGGAATGGGAGGGACTGCAATACCAATGGCTATGCTAGTGATGAGATCTGGGGTAGCTTCAGTCCAAAAATGTAAATTTTCCAAGCTCTGAAGTATGTAAAATTTATTCATAGCCCAGCTTAATTCCTGTAAGAGCTATGCTTACTCCTGGGCTCAGTGCCATCTGCTCCTCTCGGTCCTACAAGGTGAAGTAAAAATTTAAATTTGGTTACTAAAGCACAGATTATAACATACCATAAGTAGTTATTAGGTTGTATTACTAAATACATTACTAAAATTTATTTGATTAAATTTTATTAGTCTAACATATCAGATGTAAGGAGAAAGGCACTGTAACAAACTAACTGTGCAAATTGTCTTGCTGCTACTGAAACCATGGAGCTGGCTACAATTTCAGAGTTACCTTAGAACAGACAAATTGCTGTCCAGGCCATGTCTAATGTGCAAAGGGAGAGTCTGGAAACAATAACCAGAACGTGCAAACAAGAACCAGACCTCTCGATCAGATTCCCTTTTGTGGGAGAGTAACAAGAGGAGAGCAATGGGTTCTGTGAAGTTTTGAATCTGCATGCAGATCGGTTAAGCAGAATGAATACTACTAAGCTAATCTTCCCTTTTGGAAGCTTTTCTAGGTGAAGGGTTTGACATGATGTTCTCATTTATCATAAAGTTTAAAAAAAACATTGTCAAGATCAGAGGTCAAGAAGTGGTTTAGAGAATGAGCACTTTAGCCCTTGCATAGAACCTGTTGTGTGCCTCTAGGTCAGTGATCCCCAAACTGTGCACTTTAAGGGATTTTGGACTTCAGCTCCCAGAATCCCAGACTATTGGCCAACATGGCTGAGGCTTCTGGGAGCTGAAGTCCAAAATCTCTTAAAGGGCACAGTTTGGGGACCATTGCTCTAGGTTGTGCCACTTCTTACCAGATACCTACAGAGTTTGTTGTGGTCTACCTGGTAACATCTGCTTTTGTTCATGATTATATTGACCAACATGCAGGTTTTTTTTAAAAGAAATGCTGCTCTAAACCCAGTTATACAAACCAAAGTACAATACACCTGTTTCCAAAAAGCACTGTACCTTAAGCCAGAGGTGGGCAAGTTCAGATTTGTCAGACCTACTTTGTTGAGTCTCAAGACACACCAATTAGCAATAGAAATCATAAACTTAGAGCTCGAGCGTTATAACCCCAGGGACTTGTTTTCATTACCAGAACTGAGCTGAGTTTACAGTCCTTTCTCTTACACACAAGTCTGTTCTTGGTTACCTGATGCTTCCCACCCTCCCCCATTACAGCAGTTGTAGGTGAGGTGAAAATCATTTTGTTGTTGCTATTTTTAAATAGTTGGGAGTCAGAAACCCTTCCTACTTTAGAGCAATTGTCCGTAAATGTACCAGTAGATCACAATTTCTTGTATACACCCTTACCTTAAGTGCTTTCTGATGGATAGAAATATAATGTAGAAAAGTAAATGAACAAGTGTGCCTTCGAGGGAAAAATGTGGCAAAACTCTGGAAGTCATTCAGTTGGGGAAAAATAAGGCTTTCTGGGATATTGATGTTAAGATATATACAAATGTTAAAATGCATACAAATGTAATACTGATGCCTATAACAAGCATTTGTTGCTTAAAATTATATCTAAGGCTATCCTGGAAATATAAAAACCTGTGCAATCTGTGCTTCCTTTTGGCGAGTAAAAGTCTAGACTCCTAGCTCCTTAATGTTGCTATTAGTAGAAAGGTATGATTTATTCTATTTCTAGTAAAGCTTCATGACCAAATCTAAATGAATACTACTTCAAGTATTCTGGAATTAATACTGCAATTATTTTGTTGTTGTCATTGTGTCCCTTCAAGTCGTTCTGTCTTATCAAAGGCGAACGTATCATGGGGTTTTCTTGGCAAGGTTTGTTCAGAGGAGGTTTACCATTGCCTTCTTCTGGGGCTGAGAGCTCGTGACTTACTCAAGGTCACCCAGTCAGATTCATGACCAAGCTGGGAATTGAACTGTGGACTCCAGAGCTGTAGTCCAACACTAAAACCGCTAAATCATTAATTAGGCATGCTAAAATTGCTTGAGATAAAGGAAGTTACTGAATGAGTATTGTGATAATTTGCTTTTTATAAAAGGAACTTAGAATTGCTATAGCTTTTTAAAATAAACCTGGCTCTGTGAAAGAGCTAATTTAGGACACTTGTAATACTGTGTGTTTTAATCTTTCAAGAAACAACTCTAACTAATTAAAGTAACTGTATTTGCATTTGGAAAGGCCCAGTGTGTTGTGATGTTTTGAGTGTTGGACTAGACATCTGGAAGACCTGTTGAACTCTTCACTCAGGCATGGAAATGCATTAGGTGACACTGGGTAAGTCTCACAGTCTCAGCCTCAGAGAAAGGCAAAGGCAAACCCCTTCTGAACCAGTCTTGTGAAGGAAATCCTGTGATAGGTTCATCTTAGGATCACCATAACTTAGAAATGACTTCAAGGAACAAAATAACAGCAACATTTGTATTTGGCCAGTCATTTAGACTGATCTTTAGACTTCAAAGAATGGACCTAAGTTACATAGTTTACCTTGTTCTATCTTCTAAATGAATAAGAATATATTATAATTTTGTAAAGGTAATATGGAACTATTGGAAACACACAACACTAAGTGCCTGTCAGCTTGGTATGTCTGTCAGCAGAGCAATCATGCTGCAGCTCAAAAAAGTCTTCAGATGTTTAAAAACAGTGTTTTCCACAATTAGCTTGTAAATCTTGATCTATCCAGTAGAACAGCCTGTTCAGCTAGAAAGCTGTCTCAAAACGTTTACCTACTTAGTTTGATTTTGGATTTGTTTTGCAACACAAGCTGAATATATATATCTATATAGCTGAATATATATATATATAAGAAGGCCTCTGTCTTTCTCCATTCCATCTCCACCTCCTTCTGTTATTCTGGGTGGAGAGATAGACATTGAACTCGATTCCCTAACTAGCCTTAGAAGTCTGGCTAAAAATTCTTGCACAGAACGAGACTGAGAGCTCTTTGTTTTGTACGATATAGCTTATCCAATGAACACTTATTTTTCAGTTATCTGCACTACATAAATATTAAAATGTGTTGAGAATGAAAATGTGTTGAGAACATCATAGCCTCAAACACTAAAATAACATTTAAAAGGTAGATAGGTAGGTAGGTTATAAACAAGCATGAATAAAGAATGTGCCTTACTTGTGTGTTCTGAGTTGTGGTGGCAGTCTTAGATTCATAATATTAATTGCTGAAAAAGTTCAGTGTTGTCAAACTCTCAAAATTTTGCACTGTCATCTATACATGTGTTGCATTTTGATGCGATGTGTTTATAGCATGAGCTGTATACATCACATGAGAGGTCTGCATGTCTTATCCTTGGTTCTTTTCTGCTGTTATCACTGTAGAAAGAGAAATTTAATTAACTGTATTTTCCCTGGCACTAGAAGATAAAATGCTAGTAACCCTTGAGTTCCTTGGAAAGCTCCTTACCTGTGTATAATAAAATTACAGACATCTATAAAACAGAAAATGCTTATGTTTGAGAGTGTAATCAGCCCTGAATTAGGTACCCATTTGGGCCAGTTGCTATACTGCCTAGTTTGACCTGGGAAAGTCATGGGTCAGACTTTCCACATGCTTTTGAATGATGGTGAAATCTTGGACCTTTACCAGTTAAGTTCTGACCAGAATGTGATTTAGAGAAAAATTCTAGCAAAATTTTCTTCAGGGAAGCAATTTGGGATACTATAAGGCCAGAAAGTAATAATGCAAATGTACACTGAGATCCAGCATGATATAGTGGTTTGAGCGTAGGACGTGCACTCTGGAGATCGGGGTTCAGTCCCCCACTTGGCCATGGAAACAGAGGAATTTATCAAATGGGAGAATTTCTCTTAAATACGAATGAAAAGAAAGTGGGGCCAGAACGCATTCACTTAAAGTCACTAGTTTCGCGCAATTACGTGAATACGCATGGCATTCGAACTGGCTCCCCATTGCCCGAAAATAGCATGTCATTGCCCGAATTTGAGTGTGGCAGTCTATCACACAATAACGTGAAACCGCATGATTGCGTTCGGACTGACTTCCCATTGCCCGAATATGCGTATGGTGGTCTATCACGCAATAACGTAAAACCACATGATTGTGTTCAGACTGGCTTCCCATTGCCCAAATTTGAGTGTGGTGGTCTATCATGCAATAACGTTAAACCCATGATTGCATTCAGATTGCCATCGGATTATACTTCCAATTCCCCTTGTCTGATAAACTCAAGAGTCATACCCTCTCAGCTGCAGAAATAGCAGTGATAGCTTTGCCTTTGGTTGCCATAAGTCAGATACTACTTGAAGGCACACAACAACAGACACTGCTGATAGCTTTTATATATATAATTAAGCAGTGCCTCTATAGATGCATTGAGCCTCAGGGCTGAGGAAAGGGCAGATTATAACTAAATAAAATAATAAACAACATAAATGATAGAGGGAAAGTATCTGTGTTTAAAGGTACTTATTTACCCACTGATACGTCCATAACCAAATAGCAGTGGTAATTCATACAGTACTTCTTCATGGACTCTATGGCTTTAACATATGAGTTATTCTGCATCTGCTCTGAAGATCCTCAAAAGTTTCCAGAACTAAGCAGTGTTTTGGTTCTTATATCACACCCTTCAGTGTGGAAAAGATGTCCTTAATCATTGGACTGGATTTTGCTTTTGGTGAGTATATTTAACATGTTCAGCTGCGTGTTTATCTTTTCTTGCTGAATAAAATTATTTTGAAAAGGGAATAAGGCATGTATTGAAGATGTTTTAAACTGGGAAATGTCTAATGTTGGATATTAGTAACGCAGAACTAACTTGTTGTGAGAAATGCCACACTTCTAAAGGCAGATATGAAAGATGAGAAGGCGTTGCAACAGCCATTTTCTTAAACTATGAAATGGGCCGCTCATATCTTACAGCGTGATCCCAAACAGGTTTTTAATCCTGCCTAAGACAAAACCTAGCTAGTGTCAACAGTGGGTCACTGTGCTGTTGGTATAACCTCTAACTGTAGTTAAAAGCAGTGAGATTTAATGATTAAGAAGGGAAGGGCACAAACAGCCTATCTTGTGGTCTGTTTATTTTCCCTTGCTTGTGGTTGAGGGACAGAACAAGTTGCATCTGCACAAGTTCAAAGTTTGGAGCATGTGAGATATGTTGGTAATAGTTCATACCTGGCTGCCCCGCTGACATTCACCATTAACGTATATTCCTCGGTGCTGAACAATTTGCTTGACCATGTTCTGCCACAGACAGTCTCCACCAGTGCTACATTTTCACTGGACAAATGCTGTCATCATTACAGCAAAAGGAGTCTACTCAAATTTCAGTACTCTGTGTGAGGGAGGTGTCCATTACTCTGTTAAAGACTGTGGTGAAGTTTGTTTCATTGACGATTACCTCCCTTGCAGATTCAGAATCTGAAAAATCATTGAGTGGATTTGAAACTGTGACAACATACTCATTAGAAGACAGCATGGATTCTAGCAATACTATAACATCGGATATGTCTGAAGAAAAGCCTTGCAAAAGTGGAGAGACTCTGTCAAATGGCATCAAAAAACACAGGTAGGATTTTAACAGGTGTTGAGAGAGACTGTTACCTTTTTTTGATGTGCTGGACAAAGCCTGTCTCCTATCTGCAAAATAGAATTGGGAATACTTCCACCTTTTCTTTTGAACAATGGTGAAACAACTGTCTTTTAATCTGAGCATCTTTTTGGCCAGCATTGGGGATGGTGAAATATTAAGTGAGTTAAAAAATTATGACTACACTGAAGATTAAATACATGAATTCTTAACAGTGCATGTTTCTAACTCATTTAAATTTGTCTCATTGAAATCAATACCAGTCTCTTGTTTGTTCATGTTTTTTTAATGTGCATCTCTTACTGTATTTTTAGTTTCCAGTTACTTGATCTTCTTAGCATTATCTGAATTAATTCTGTGCTAGTTTTAGCCAGATATTTAAATATATATTTTAAACAAAAACACTAAAAACAAAAAGTCATACTGCATAAACACGTAACATATATCTATTCTTAAGTTTTATATGCAAAAGAGGACAATAGGTCCTCAGTTACATGTAACAAATACCTTGTTTCTCAGGTTTCAGTGCAGGGAGAATTTAATACAGTTACATTTATTTTAGCTTCTAATTTAAATATGGCTTAAAACTAATTTATAACTGGCACTTAACTGCTCTGTATATAGATAGTGATTTTTTTTCTTAAATACTAAAAATAGATTTTTTTTTTGCTCCAGCAAGTTTCATTTTAAATGTGTTGCGCTTTCATTTATTTCAGTACCTTAATGCTTGCTACCTAGCTCAATTTCATTCATTCTGTTCAAAGCAAATGAATTTATATCATTTGTGTGGATTGAAATGAAAGGATCAGAGGTTCAGTAATGATTATGATAGGCTTGAGAAAAATATTTCAGAATTTCTAGGCACAGTCAGATCTGAGTGTTTATATTCCCCACTCCTGTGCTCTCAGCTTTGCTCTGTTTAATTGCCATCAAAATACAGTTGGCCCTTCTTATACACAGATTTTTTATACACTGATTCAAGCATCCACGGTTTGAAAATGTTCCAAAAATGTATAAATTTCAAATATCAAACCTTGATTTTCCATTTTTTATAAGGGACACAATTTTGCTATGCCATTATATTTAATCGGACTTGAACATCCACAGATTTTGTATTCACGGGGGATCTTGTAACCAATCCCCAGCGTATAACAAGGGTCCACTGTATATACTTTCTCACATTAGAGATGACAGCTGGTGTAGGACAGTTTGCTCCATCCTATTTGCTAGCAGAATACAGAGAATTGCAGTTGTGAAAGAAACAGATCCAGATAATTAAGAAAAGACTTTAGGATACTTTTGTCAATTGATTTACAATATTTTTATGTGCTAGGAAGCAATAATAAGCTTGAGCAAGCTTTAAGTATAAGAAACAAACCGTAATTTTGGCAGGTTTCCACAAGCCTTGTTGTAAAACTCTGTTGCCAAAATTGTAAACAAGAGGTGACTAGAGCCTCCTTATTCTCTACTCCCCTGATATTTCTTTAGTTTCTGCTATAGATGTCTGCCTCATTAGGCTTTCTGACTGCTAGATTTTGATCTCTCTGATCTTGCCCCCATACACTTTCCACTCAGTGCCTATTCTTCTCTATTGAGTGAGGATGATTTTTTTATAAGTAGGGTTTTGGTAGCTTTTTAGTGGACTTTTAAAAAAACATTGCAAGAGGAAGATTTTTGGGCGGGGAACTAGAGCTTAGATGTGTGCCTTTTCTAACTGTATTGCAGTCTCTGACCTGTTGGCTGACACCACGTATGGGACTACTTTTCCAAATGTATGAGTGCAGACTGTCAGACCTTTGTGGAAAAATGAATCTAAATTTTGCTTGGAGCAAAATTCCTCAGGGTATAAAGCTGTTCATAATTGTCTTTGGATTCTTAAGACACTTACTTATCATGTCATATGGTTAAGTTAAAGTTGTAACATAAATATGTGTGAACCATGTTTTGTCATTATTCGTTTGGTTTTTGTTGTTGTTGTTGTTGTTGTTCTGTATTTTAATTTGTGTATGTGGGGGAAGGAGATGTATGTTTTGTCTTTTCATTGATATAACAATAGACTTTATGGAGAAAGTTGTAAATAAATATTTATCATGACACTGGAAATGTAGTTTTGTTTATACGATATATAAAAGAGATACCTGGCCAACATTTGAAACTGGGAATGTATTCAACATGCAGTATGAAACATTGCTAATAAGAAAGGAAGAGAGGAGCAGGGGTCATGGGATCGAGTTGTATTTTCTTCGGGCATGTACACTTTGTCGTTCTCATGTTTAAGGCTTATTCTTATATTATGTATATTTTTGAAGTAAAGATGTGGGTAAAATACAAAAATACATATAGATAAATCAGTTGCGTGTCTTGTATGTCACTATCACAGTATCTTAAACCAAATTAGAAAACTGGTTGATAGTTTTCTTTTGAAGTGTAATAGCCTGAGTGAGGCAGTTTCCATCACATTAATGTGGCATTTTCTTGTTATGTGCCTTCAAGTCAACTTTGACCTGTAATGACCCTCTCATAGGGCTTTCATAACAAGATTTATTCAGAGGAAGTTTGCCATTTTCTTAATCAAAGACTGAGAGAGTGTGGCTTGTTCAAGTCATCCAGTGGGTTTCCAGGGCCAAGTGGGGATTTGAACCTTGGCGTTCCAGTGTCTTAGTCCAACACTCAAACTCCTGCACCAAGCTGACTCCATACTCTGGCATAAGCACTCTGAAATCACATAGTCTCTGAAGTAAGCAAGTAAAGGTAATCAAAGTTCCTAAAAGCCCTGGGAAGATGAAGGGTTCAGACAGTGATTTTTTTAAAAACATAATTTTGAGATCTTTCAAAATGGCATTTTGTGTAACTGTACCCTAAAAGGTACCAAGCCCTAAATGGTACCAAGCAAAGAAGCACATTCTCTATGGTCTTGCCAGTGAGTCAGACATGTCTTGCATGTAATTTAGAATTTACAGCCCTATCTCTACATTTCTGTTTACCTTGATATAAACATAAAGGGGGAAAGCCTATTCTTCCATAAGATGACATGTAAACTAGTGCCCATATGTGTGTTGATGCAGGAAGAAATAGCTCTAATTGGTTTGGTATCTCTTTCCATCTACATAGATAGATATAATTGGAAATAAGAAAGAAGTCCCCATCTGCCTAATGTTTCCATACTTCACTGGTTCTGCAGAAGAAAATGAGTTGAAGGCCTCTGCTGAAGCAGAGACCATCTGTCTTAGATATCACCCATCAGTAGGAAAAAATGAACAGGAAAGATGCTTTCCCCCTTCTGTTCCACATCCCTCAATTCATATACTTGTTGGTTTCTTTCTGGAGACACACATCTGATAATCCCACAATCCAAGTGATTGCTTGTTACTTCAGGGTTTTCTGCTAGCCATTGCACCAGGATGGGAAGTGGCACTCACATTTTTCATATCAATTATTTGTAATACTTCTGACTCCACCAGCTTCTTCAGCATTATCACAGAATGTTCTAGGCTCTTGGAGCTGTGAAAGGGGAGGGTCTATAAAATAAAGGGAACATAAATCAAGCTAGTAAGGAATTCTAGATGGCTGATCTTCCACAGAACTCTGAACATGGCTAAGAATAAATTGTTGTATAAGAGAGAAGGCCAAGATGATCAGTATGGTTCAGAGGGCACAGTGAGAAATAATGTCATTGTGCACACTACAAATTATTCTGATGAGGATTGTCATATTGTAGAGTGTTGAAAGTGCTTTCACATGACTGCTGTAGTACTTAAAGCAACCCTGCAAGGTAGGTATTAGTCTTACATTTTGGACAGAGTCTGAAAGAGTAGCTTGCCTAAAGTCACCTCTTAAGTTCCATTAGGGATTCAGAGCTTACTTCCTTTAAGCCACTTTGCTAGAAAGTGCTCCCAGCCCATCTTAATAGACAGTTTTTGATCAGTCCCATAAGTGTCTCGAGAAACTCAAAAGAATATGATTGTTGAAACTGAAGCCATGCTGTTTTTAAGAAAATCACTGTATCCTTTTTATTCACTGAAACAGTGCAGAAATCAGTAGATACACAGTTAGCTACTTTGGTGGGTTTCTAATAGGTTATGAATTGATTTTGAAATGAAAATGGCTAAGCACAAGATGTAGTACTATAATGTAAAATAAAATATGCAATGTGTATCAGCCTCTTGCCATCCATTTTACTGGGTGGTGGAAGAAAAGAGTGGCAAACTGTGAAACCTTTTCAGATATTTTATGTTGATTTAGGAGAGTCAATTTTAGTGTTTTAAAACTGATTTTATGGTACTAAGTTGAAAGGTCCTTACTACTGATCCACAGTCGCAAATGAGGGTGAGGCAGATATCATCTTAATGAATTTTAGAGTTTGCAAAATGTTTGAAAATCTTTGTCTCACCTCTGGATTCTTTTTCAGATATCCCGGACTGAGCCATATCCTAATAAAGGGGTCTTCTGTCTCACGTCAAGTAGAATCAAAATGTTAACTGGATACAGGCCTGTTTTGTGGAGGGACTTCTACTTTTTCCCCCAATACTCTTAGCTTAGCTAACTGTAAAAAAGAAAAAGAAACAAAACTCATAATTCAGTGATGGAAAAGGGATGCTCCAAATACTGCTGGACTGCTGCTGCTATCATCCCTCTGCCTTGGCTCTTTTGGCTAGGGCTGAAAGGAGTTGCAGAGCCTTATCCCAAGGGCCACACTTTCCCCACTTCTATTTAAAAAAGAACTCCCCTAAGTGTAAATGAAACACAGAACACTTAAATGTTACTTGCAGCAAGTCAGTATCACTTAGTTTAACATTGGTTCAACATTCATAGCTTCCACTCTGGGAGACTTTGAACTACTATTGTTTTTGAAAGGACTGAGAATCTCTACTAAGGAATATTCACATAATTCTTGGGAGAAAACTGTGGTCTAAAACACATTGCAGAAATAATCCAGTTTAAGACTGCTTTAACTGTCCTGGCTCATTGCTAGGGAATCCTGCGAATTGCATTTGTAGTACCAGAGGTCTCTGACAGGAAGGATAAATGTCTCACAAAACTACAATTCCCGGAATTCCCTAGCATTGAGCCAGGACAGTTAAAGTGCGCTCAAACTGGTTTATTTTTGCAGTGTGTTTTCAACCTGTGATTCCAGAGTGGATTTGAATGTGTAACATGGATAAAACAAGGTAGCGTCTTGTAGATAGGCTTAATACAGTATATAAAATGGAAAAAAATGTTTGTTTGTTTTTTAAAAAATCAGATAAGATTGTGGCTGTTCTACTTGAATAGTTTAGCAAAAGCATGTTACTCCATGCCAGGATGCAACTTTTAAATGTATGCTTAATAGATTACTTCTGTCTTTACTGCTGGGATGCATTTGTTTCTGACCTCTTCAGAACTAAGCAGTTTAATATTGGTCTGAATCAGAAGTCACAGGGAACTGACTTCTCTTCTACTTGTCAATGCATTAGCTTTCTTCTTCTGAAGGCTTGGCTTCTCCTATACTACAGTATGCAAAACATGGAATTTTGCATAATGAAACACTAATATTTGAACATGCATGGTCCACAGTGGTGCAGAGAAGTAGGACATTAACTCAGGTGGATATGATCTTGGAGAACTTGCAGAAGGACAAACCAGCTCTCATACAGCATAGAAGAGAAAATTGTCAGTGTGTTGTCAGTATAGGATGTGCCTTGGCTGGATATTAGTCTGAGCAGACAAGTATAAGCAAACATACAATAAAAGAGAAAAAAAGAAACATTGAAAAAGAAGCCAGGCTTGGGAATAGAACTGCATGCCTGTTTAGAACTGGTGGAGGCTTTCCTCCTTAAAGCCTCTGTGATATCTGTGCAGGATTGAGGAAATTTCCAGCTTACTTACTGTTGCTGTTGTTTGATCCCAAAAGAATCAAGAAAAATATTTGAAGAGAACAGACAAATTTAAAATAAATAAAAAAAACCCACATACTGTCTGCAGATTTCCTTCTATGGCTTCTCTCCTAGAGCTCTTTCACATTACACATTTATAACACTTCGATATCACTTTAACTGTCATATTTCCATCCTGTGGAATCCTGGAATTGGTCACTTGATAAAGTACCAGAACTATGTGGCAAAGAATTCTAATTAACTCATGAAACGGCAAGTCCCAGGTTTTCATAGTGTGACATTTTGGCTGTTAAGGCAGAATCATAGTGCTGTAATTGTGTAATGTGGAAGGGGCCCAGGTTTGTTCAAGGACCTTAAGAACATGTCCTCTCCAAGGAGGGAAGATACAGAAGAGGACTCTAAAAGGAGTCCACTGCACCAAAAGTTAGGGTCTTTTTTGTTGATCCCTAAAAGCAATTGATCCAACCTTGTTGAGATAAAAAGCTTGATCTGCCTCCATGGAATGGGAATAGATCTGTGGATCTGTCTAAACTGTTTCCATATAGCTTTTAGGACAGAATACTGTACTGCACTAGGATTGCTTTCTTCCCAGGATAGCAAGGGAGTTCTAAGCATAAATTTCAGTTCAGTTACATACAGGCCATTCATTGTGGTTTTCTCCTTGAAAAGAAGAACACCATAAAACATGCACATTATACAGAATCATGCTTTGTGAAACATTATACTCCAAGAAATGACTGTAATTTTTTACTTGAACTTCCCAAGTAAATTAGCTTTAAAATAAATTATGGGTAGAATGACAGATCTCTGTATGCAGTGATGTGCTTGTCCAAATTCTCCCAGATTATGTTTCCATATTTTTAATAAAATTATCATTCTGGATATTATTTGTTAAATATGTTTTGTTCTTTTTGGTTATCATGTGACTGTTGGCCTGGTGTAGGAATAATTAATATTTTTGGCACTAATAATATTTGATGCATGTACAGTTGGCCCACGGTTATCCACTCATTTTTTAATCAACGGGTTCAACCATCCATAGCAGAAAATATTTTAAAATATTTGCCATTTTATATGAGGGAAACCATTTTACTATGCCATTGTATTTAATGGGACCTGAGCATCCACAGATTTTGATATCTACCTGGGACTCCTGGAATCAAACCCCAATAGATACTAAGGGCCCATGTCATTTTGTCTTTCCTACTGCAGCATAAATACATATGGCAAAATTATTCTTGCCTTCTTTACTCCCACAACCTTGTCAGACAGATTAGTGGCTCGTAGCAGGACAACAGTTTGAATGTGGTACCACCTACCCAGAGCTGAGTTGAAACTTTAATAATTTATATGAACATCATGATGGTGAATTGGTTAAAAGTGTAAGTGTTGAAAAACTGACGAGGGATCTTTTATCTAAGGCCCAAAACATACTACAGAAATAATCTAGTTTGAGAATGCTTTAACTGCCCTGGCTCAAGGCAAGGGAATTCTGGGAACTGTAGCTTTGTGAGACTTTTAGTCTCTGTCAGGGAGCTCTGATGCCACAATAAACAATTCCCACAATTCACTAGCACTGAGTTAGGGCAGTTAAAGCGGTCTCAAAGTGGATGATTTCTGCAGTGTGTTTTGGATCTAAGTTGCTATAGTACAGGCTGTACAGCCAAACCGTTCAGAGGGTGATATAGTGCTGTTGGAAAGCTGTTACTACATGTGATATGCATGTTCACTTTTTCTGTTCCATTATGGGCTTTAGTGAAACGGGTTTTGTAGACTGCTGTGCTTCAAGCAGTAATTGGAAAAGGTTGCTATTAACTTTCAGAGGCATGACTAGCACTACTGTTTTGCCCATCTACATTCTGGTCTGGCTGTTGTGGGAACCTACTGGATGATGCTTATGAAATGTCACTCTTCTCTTCTGTTTTAAATTTGGTTTTTAGAGCTTGTAAAAATAAGTACATAAAACAGTCAGTGCTCGCATCTACCTCTTTAGTAAGGAAGGGAGAGAGCCATCCTCATCTGTGTTTCCTCTCCATTATGTTCTACTGTTCACGAACACCTAGATTTCTTTCAGTTATTAATTTACTTGCTTATTTAGCTGCTATTTGTGACAAGCCTCCTAGGAAAAACATTGCCTTAACTGGTTTCCTATAAACCAATGCCACAGTTTTGGTTGCTATTTCACAGGCATTTGAATGGGTATTTGTAACTAGTTTTGGGGATGATTCATTCCACATAGGTCCCATCAAATTACAAATGAAATTTGTAAGCGAGGGAGTAGTTACTAGTGGGTCATTGTTCAGAATTTGGTTCTGGTCAGTATCTTACATATTCTGCATAAGAGAGTTGGGATGCATAATCCTGCAGATGTTGGACTGTAACACCCATCAGCCCTAGTCAGCAATGCTAGAGGTGAAAAACTGGGAGATACAGTTCAGTATTTGGAGATCTGTGCATTCCCTATCCCTGCTTTACTTTTACAGATTTATGTATTGTGTGGGCCTCAACAGTGTGGTCTCTTGCTTCCATTCCAATATAGGACAAGCCTGCCTTCTCCAATGTTTTCCAGAAATGATTTCAGTATTTGGAGCATCTTAAGAAAATGCATTGGAATGGTATGTAGCTTGCAATAAAAATATGTGCACAGTATTTTACTGAATTGTGTTATGTGATTATATCCTTGTGCAAAACAATTGGGATCGATAATAATCTGCACAATTTTGAAGTAAATGTACTGTATGTGTTATCTTTTAGTGCTACAGAAGACATTGAAAAGACATGGAAAATTTGCTCATTAACAATTTCACTGCCGTTGTCAGCCTTTTCAGTTTTTGTAATTCACATGAATGAGTGTATGTAATGGACAAGTTCCAAAAACTTTCTAAACATTCAAGATATCTCATGAAAGTGGAAGTAAAACATAGAGATAACAATAGAAAACCAGAGTTTGAGACAATGCCACAGGAACACCCCCCCACACACACACACCCCTAAAGTGGAATCATATGGCATGAAAAAATGATTCCACCAAGATGCTGATACACCAGGCAGCATCTGTAAACGTTGACATTGTTTGTCGAGTTTTCAAGAATTTTAGAAGCATTTTAACTTCAGTTGAATACTAATACTAACAAATGATTTGTTTGTGTTACTTTCAGTAAAGCAGACCACAAAATAGAGAGCATTAGCTATGTATTGGAAGCTCTTGTTTTTGTCAGGTAGCCTTGGATACGATGTTATTTCTCTTCTTAACCCCTCTTGCCACTAAGTGAAATGTGCAGTTCACAATGGCTATCCCAAAGATTACCCTTGACAATGTGATCTTCCTTGAGCGTTACTATAGCACCAGAGCAGGACTTTAACTTTTTAAAGTAGGCCTATGTAAAGGAGCTTGTTTCTTTCTCTTTGTATTGCTCTGTTTTCCATTCTGTCCTCCTCCCAATGGTCTAGGTTGTTGTTGTTGATCACATAAACCACTCCCAAAATTAGAACATAGTAGTATAGGTAAATTGGTATATATCTTAACACTGTTTTTAAAAATTCTACTAGGAGCTGTCCAAGATCACTATGCCGGTAATTTTTAATGAGCCACTAAGTTTCCTACAGCGACTGACGGAATACATGGAACACACATACTTAATTCATAAAGCCAGCTCACTTTCTGACCCCATAGAAAGAATGCAGGTATTTCTACTCTGAAGAGTTGTGGCTGTTTTGTTGTTGTTGTTTGTAATGTAGATACTTTTTCCTATAGGCCAAAAAAAAAAAAAAGTTGTGCTGTTTATTACTGTAGTATTGAAAAAACTGCTGTGATCTTTGATTATAAAAGGTGCTTGCTGAAATACAATTTAATTTTACTGCTATAGTGTTAAAGAAACCTAGCGGTTGGATATCTGACCTGCTAGATTCATTTTAGGTACCACTGCTTAATGTGGAGATAGTTTTGTTTTCTCTTTATCTCCCTTTATCCCCTTTTCTCTGTGTCTCTTACATTTTTGAATGTGCTACTCCACTACTTGAATATTTACCTTTTTCTTATGAAAATTATTTTAAAAAAAGACAGACTATGTGGGCAGGATGTTCTGCTTTATGCTAGTATAAATATGCTTGTAAATGGCTTTCTCCACAGTGTGTAGCTGCATTTGCTGTCTCTGCTGTTGCCTCTCAGTGGGAGCGAACAGGAAAGCCATTCAACCCATTACTTGGAGAGACATATGAACTAGTCAGGTAATAAATACATAATGCATTTGAGTGATTGGCTTAATGAGCAGATACAAGTATGCCCTCTTGGACATGATGTACAGCTAGCCAGTGCATAATATTAGCCTGAAGAAGAAGAGCCCTCCATCCTTGCCAACTGTCATCTTCCGGCCTGGAGGGAGTGAAAAGACAGGATTAATGCCATCAGGCCCGGCCTCGATTAAGAAGAGCCCTCCCTCCAGTCCATCTGCCTTGATCCAGGTCTCAGAGGGAGAGAAGAACTGTTGGACATGATTCCCTTCCCCACCACCATTCCCTTCTCCTTTTGTGTCTTGTCTTTTTAGATTGTAAGCCTGAGGGCAGGGAACCATCTAATTAAAATAATAATTGAAAGCCTCTCTGAGAGCCTTTAGGGCTGAAGGGTGGGGTATAAATACCGTTAATAAATAATAAATAATATATAGTTTGCTAAAGTCTTTAATCACTACATAGTGACAATAATTAAAACGTTTGCTTGGCTGAACTGTTAATGTTTGTTCTGGACAATGCAATATGATTAATTTCATGTAAGGTATTGGTTGAAAACATAACTTGGTTTAAGCTGTTGTTCAGGTATTTTCTTTTTATATTGCACAAACCTAGCATGTCAATGTCTGCTTTTGTAGTCTAGCTTCAATTCAACTATTTCTTTCTGTGTTTAGAGAAGATCTTGGATTCAGACTCATTTCAGAGCAAGTTAGTCATCACCCACCAATCAGTGCTTTTTATGCAGAAGGAGTGAATAACGATTTCGTATTTCACGGTTCCATTTATCCTAAACTCAAGTTCTGGGGAAAGAGTGTTGAAGCTGAACCTAAGGGAATAATAACTCTAAAACTCCTTGAGTAAGTGGGTCAGACAACTTTGCTAAATTACAGTTACCATAGATAAAATGCTTGTAGTATATATATTGCATTACCGCATGAATTATAATAAAACCTAGATTCTTTTTCTGGCAGAGATGAGATCAAGTAGGCATGGAGGAGAAGGAGGGGAGGGACAAAATGAAACTTCACTTTCAAGGCTGTTTGTTCAAGTTGTTTTCTCTAGCACTTACGGAGCTGCTGACTATTTGGATCTCATCCTAAATGTGTGAAGCTTTTCATTCACTCTGTGTAAATCTAGAATAGGTGGCTCCTATGTTGCTACTGAAACCTGAACATACATGAAGAACAGGCAGTGAAGGTGGTGGGACCAAGGAATGGGGAGAGTTATGTTTGGAGGGTGAGGAGTGGAATTGACTGAACAGTATTATACAGCATTAATGTTAAAAGAATAGCAAAAAAGATACTCAGACCTGTCAGACTGACAGGTTTGACACCAATGCTAATTCCAGAAACAGATTCAATAACTGTTAATGTCTATTTTCTACATTGTTTAAAGGTGGAGTACATAGTCTGGATCTACACATACACACATTTTACCATGACACTAAACCTATGGGTTAGATTAGGTTGAGTGCTAGGACTAGCCCGGCATCTCCATTTATGACTAAATGAATATCTAAATTGGGATTTCCCTGATCCTAGCCTGATATTCAGCCCATTAGTCAGCCTTGCCTAACCTATGGCCCTCCAGGTTCCATTGGCCATGGCTGGTATGGCTAATGTGCAGGAATGCTAGGAGTTATAGAATAATACATCTGGAAGACTCCAGGTTGAGGAAAGCTGCAATGTTTTTGAATTCTTCTTATGAGACATCTATAGTTATAGATAGGAGTCAGTGTGAGAAATTTTACTGTGTTTGGTTTTGTTCTGACTGTTGCAAGGCTAGATGTCAGGCTAACCTCACTACTGTACTTAATAAGGCATGATATCATAGCGACAAAGTAAAAAGGTAAGCTATCGTGTGTATAAGGACACTTCTGGAATATTTGACCAAAGTGTGCTAGCAACCAGTTGCCCAGTATGCTAATTGTAGAGAAGATGGCTGAACTTCTGGAATTATATGTGCTGTAGCCTCCAAAGAAGAGTCTAATAGTCAAAATAATGTAATTGTTGTCTTTGAGTGGATGTGAGATTCTTTCCTGAATCTCGTTGTCTCCTTCTTTGGAAACATAGCAGAGTCTGGGCAGCAAAGCTGTCTCCCTGTCATTCATTCCTTGCAATGGGGCAAACTCAGCAAAGACAATGTGACATTCTGCTGTCTTGGTGAAGATGGCTGAAGACATTGGTCTGTTGTTTCTCTGGAATACCTTTGCAACCCTAGCCTATTGCAGTCATTGTATTGTATATAAAATGCCCACAGAATTAAATTATTAACTCCCTTGTCAGATCTTCAACTAGATCTGATTTTAGAGCTGCCATGCATTCTTGTAAAATAATTTAGCAAAGCACAGTACAATGGCAAGGCATTTTTATTTTGTACTCTGAAAGTTCCCAACTCAATCTGCAAAGGCATTGTGTTATGTTCTTGTCAAATGATGTCCCCTGTATTATTTCAGGCTGACAGAAATATGTGCTATATTATTGCTGCACTGAAGGCTAGCTTTCACAGTGTGAGTTTAGGTATTAGTAAGGTGTGTATGCTTTTTTGATTGGAATAACTACAGTTGTGCTTTGGTACTATTCTCCATCTTTGCTACTCTTGCTGTCTAAATTGAACGACCTGCATTTGACCTGTAACAAATTATTCAGGGCAAGCAGTGTGCTCAGTTTGAAAGTGACCTGATGTAGAGGTATCTAAGAGTTAAAGTGTCTTTGGGAACAGGGGAGGTGTTGTGTTCAGCATGCAAACATTTAGTTTCTGTCAGCAGAGTAATGCACTGGAACTTGTTAGGTCAAAGAGTACATCAGATCAGCATTTTCCTTTGCTTCTGTGTGTATGGACAATATATGCTGCATTGTTTGACATACTGCCAGTGGCAAAAGTGGTTTAAAATACAGATTTATGTAGCTTAAAAAAAAGAAAGAAAGGTTTTGAAGGATGTGTGGTTCTAACAGTCTGTACTGTATTCTCTTTTTAACTCCAGACACAATGAAGCATACACATGGACAAATCCTACATGCTGTGTGCATAATATTATTGTGGGCAAGCTTTGGATTGAGCAATATGGGAATATGGAAATAACCAATCACAAGTAAGATGGAAATTTGACTTTCTGCTTGGATTGAAAATTCATTATGCTCTATTATAGCATCTGTAAAATGGGCACTCTAATTCCAAGGCACAGTTTTTAAAAACTCACATAATTATGCTTAGAAGAATTTGGTATTGTTGAGCAATATGAGTTTTTCTGGTTTGTCATTCACCCAGGCACAAAACATGGCTGGAATTTGTGCAAGATCATAGCTGCTTTGTTGGTGATGTCAGACTATATTATGTTACCGCTTTACAGTGGTCAGAAAGCTAATATGTGTGTTGAGTTAGTTGGGAATATTTTTCTTTTCCCACTAATACAATTAAGTCTGGAGGGGGTGGAATCCAAGGCAGAGATTGTCATATCTGAGTGTAAATTTTAACATGCTGAAGATGTAACTTGATACGTCTTCCACAGAACTGGTGAAAAATGTATGTTAAATTTCAAACCCTGCGGCCTTTTTGGGAAGGAATTACACAAAGTAGAAGGCTATATTCAAGATAAAAGGTAAATATATCCATTTTTGTTAATATTTCCAAATACATTTTCAAAGAGGCTGAAGAGTTTAATTCAGAAAGGGCAGAGTCTCTGAACAGTAGTATATGCTGCCTTCTTCAGATTCTTGCAGAGGCTATCAAGGGTGTCATCTTTGATCAGAGGTGATTGCCCTCCATGGTGTTTCATCTGCCCATGTCTTGCTCATTGGCTTTATTCTACCGTCAGTTAAGAGAATGAAACAGTCAGGTTTGAGAAGCTGACTAATAACTAATGAGAAATGTTGGGAGAAATCCCTTTCTAAGGGATTTCCTCCAACATTTCTCATTAGGCATTAGTTAGCTTCCCAAAGCTGACTTTTTGCTCTCTTAAGTTTTGTGTAGAGCAGGGAGCTGAATATTAGAATTAGGTAAAATACTTGTACTGTTTTCTAAAATTCATTATTTTGGGTGTTTTTGGACAGCAAAAAGAAACTTTGTGCACTCTATGGAAAGTGGACTGAGTGTTTGTACAGTGTTGATCTTGCTACATTTGAAGCTTATAAAAAGAATGACAAGAAAAACACAGACGAGAAGAAAAACAATAAACAGGTACTATATAAAAATGCAGAATAGCAAACTGCTCAAATTTAGATCAGTAGAAGTACAATTTTTCTTTGACTAAATAATTGGAATGATGTGAAGGATTTGAAAGTGCTTACACAACCGCTGTGCTTTCCCAAAACAGCTAGAAGTTTCCAAAGTCAGGCTTTACGTGTCTAATTTCCAGTGTGTGTCATTTCACAAAGGCAGTTAGAGACTTCCTAAAGCCATGGTCTCTTCCTCTTGCCTCTCATGATTTTTTACATTTCATAATTGGTATTAAGGAAAATTTCCCTTCCAAGCTCAGACATAATGTCAACTGGTTTGTACACCAAGATCTTCATCTTGCCAAAAGCAGAATATAAAAGAAAGGATAATGGTGATTAGAAGAGGTGGAAACAGCAGGGGAGGTGGAAACTGTGCTTTTTTAATCTCCACACTCATAAACCATGATTTATGAGTACTGTATAGAGACTATGGTTTAAGAAGTTTCAAACAATTATCTGAATTAGATGTTTGTCCTGTTTGGTGGATGTGGTGACATCTTATATTTCTGTAATTATAGGATCCTTCTGAAATTGTTGTAGTAAGCAAGATCTCTTTAAATTCATTAAACGTACAATTTTTTTTTCTCCTGAGCTTTGATTGAGTCTTGCAAACAGCAGTGAACACGGGAGACAGGCTGCCATTTGATGTTCATAAAATTCTCTTTTGAAGATACTCAATGTGTTCTGCTGACAAAGGGGCTGATAGTCTCACACAAAACAGGACTAGATCTTAAAAGAATTGCCTTTGTTTCTAACAGTGGGGGGAAATGCTCACTGCCTTGCTTTGTGTTTGTGCCTCAAAACACCTAATGGCCAGCAGAGGTGTAGCATTTGCCTTCATCAAACTTCTTTCCACCATCTTAAACTCTGCTTTAACATCTCATGAAAGATACAGCTCTGTGACCCTCCATTGTCTAATTTATTCTTGTAAAATGACTTAGAACACTGATGCCTGAAGAAGAAGCCTGTAAGATTTGTAAACTTGCATGATGTAGTTTATGCCTTTTGCTTGGCCTAATAAAAGTATAACTGAAATGGACGTTTTGGATTTTGCTATTTTTGGGGGGAGAAATGGTCTTTTTCACTGTTCTATAAATGATCCTAAACCATGCCTACTGTTGATGCCAAATGCATGGCCGAAGAATGGCCAAAACTTTTCAAAGACTTCCTTAAAATTATACAAAATATAAGCAAACTTAATATAAGGGAATAAAGCATCCATCTTGTGTGTTAAGTCTTTTTAACTCAGTGGAACAGATTTCAGCACATGTTTATCTTTTGGCTGAGTCTTTCCACTATTGTTTGTATATGCTCATGTCAGACCAATTATGCTAAGTTTTTAATGTTTATAACTTCAGATGTCTTCCTTCTAAACACTCCAGTAGGGTTTCATTTTATTGTCACCTCCAGTTAGCTTGCAGTACCTATTCTTGGGAGTATGGAAAGGCTCTGGAGATTTATTGCTGTCTTCAAGACAGCACCTGTAGAGAGCCCAGGGAACAGGAAGAGAAGAGAAGAAAAACAGAGCGTTCATATATATTCCTCATGCCTCATTTTCAATATCGGCTTTTATAGAAGGTTGCTAATATTGTGGAGGGAAAAAAATAAATAAAGTGCTTAAGATGGGAAAGGCTTCTTAATCTTGTGACGATATAAGGGAGTAGGCTAGGAGCAACTTACTAATGATATGGATTTTAACTTGGACTTCTAAATGACTTCTAAAAACGAATGAATTTTCACCTAAGTCTTTTTTCTTCAGTATAGAAACTGAATGTTTTGCTATTACTCTATACACACACACACACACATTGTGCATTCATTTTTCCCCATCTGTGATTGTCAAAATTAACACTATAATTTTGTGAACTGATTGCTTTGGAGAAGGTCAGTTTAAGGGTCAGCAACTTTGGGAGGCCCAAATACCTATTTTCCTAAGACCTTCCAAAAGCCACATGGACTACAAGAAATGTCCCCAAAAATATATGGGGAAAAAAAAGAAGTGGCTCAATGATTATGGCATGATAGTTTGAGCATTGAACTCTGAGACTGGAAACCAGGGTTAGATTCCCAGCTCAGCCATGAAACCCATTGGGTGACCTTGGGCAAGTCACATACTCTTAAGCCTCAGAGGAAGTCATTGGCAAACCTCCGCTGAAACCACATGATAACACTAATTTTATTTTTAAAATAACGATTTGTATGTAATAATTCATGTAAACTGCCTTGAGTTTGTTTTGGGAGAAAGTCAGGGTATACGTTAATAATAATAATAATAATAATAATAATAAGCAAAAAACAAATAGTCATTGCTCCTTTTGATCTAACAGTAAGTAGTATTATGAAGTGTTATCTTGTAGTTTCTTGATTTGATGTGCTATATTTCACATGCCTTCTTTTAGACAGGCAATTCTGATGAACCAGATGAGATGCCCTTGCCAGATTCTGAAAGTGTGTGTGTTATTCCTGGAAGTGTATTATTGTGGAGGATAGTTCCAAGGCCTTCAAACTCAACACAGGTGAAGACTCTTAACTCTGTCCTGTCAAATTATTTTCTCTCAAGGCTTTATACTTATGCTCTTTTTTTCCTCTTTTTTGTATGTGTATGTATTTGAAATTTGATGTGATCAGGACCTCATGCTGTCTGGATAGTTGGAGGGAGGGAAAGGAGAGACAGAATATGCATATATTTGCTCCAGCTTGTGGTTCAGTTTCAGTAAATCCACTGGCAGGTTACAGTTTGGTGTCACAAGTTACATTTGATCACACCACCACCTTCCATCACTTCCTTTGCTAACAATGATGTTAAATGACATTAGTAAAAGACACAGTTTGCCCAGTTGGTATGTAAGTAGACCTTTCCAGGTGTGGCTGTTTTGTCAGCTAGCAGTTTTTCATTGGCCATGCTGGCTGTTGGATTTTGGAAACAATATTCCAAAAAAGGGGTGGGTGGGAGAAGCTTTCTGAGCTTTAGTTATGTAACCTTCACTGTGAATAGCAGAGAAGAATAAGGTTTCCACTCTAGCAGTATTGGGAGCTCCTCCTTTGATGATTCTCAAAGCTTAACTAGGCTATGATCATTTAACTAGATTCTGGTTAAACAGACTACAGATAGTATCCCTTATCTGGAAATCTGAAATACTCCAAAATCCAAAATTATCCATGTGTGGTTGAGATAGTGACATCTTTGCTTTCTCATGGCTCAGTGTACACAAACTTTGTTTCAGTGCACAAAATTATTTAAAAATGTTGCATCTAAAATTAACTTCAGGCTTTGTACATATAGTGTATAAGAATCATAAGTTAAGTTTGTGTTAAGACCTGGATCTCATCTCCAAGATATCTCATTATTTATATTCAAATATTCCAAAATCCAAAACACTTCTGGCCCTGACCATTTCTGATAAGGGATACTCAGTCTTCATTAGAGAGTTTGCATGAGCATGGATGCCAGAACTCTCTTCATTTTTAATAGCTATATTCTAGTTTTCTTGTTCAATAAAGTTTTCTGATGTGTTCAATTTCTCTTTTATTTGAAAACACTTATTCACAGATAAAAGGAAACAGATGCCTTTGATTGGCCATGGAACATGAACAACAACCACTGGTTTTCTTGTTTCTGTTTCAGGAATACTGATTCAGAATTTAATACCTATTATGGTTAGAAGTCCTTCTCATTTTCAGCTTAAATTTATTTGTAGCAGTTGGGGATGTGAGAACAAATGGCCACATTATTTAACAAAGTGGTTGAACCTTCTGTATTTCTCACTCTTGAGCACAGCAGTGCACACTAAGAGTTGCACTAAACATTTTTTAAAATACTTTATTAGCCAAAATAAGTTGGTTGTCACTTGTTGATTTATTTTCTTTCTTCAACAATTAGCTAGGCTTCTGCTTCTTTAATATAGAGAGGTGATACAGATGGCATATTACTTGTGCAAGAGCTGCGCAGTTAGGGAGTGGCCACACTAGAGAATGTTCAACATCACATTGGTAACCTATATCCATCTTGTGGTTAAGTTCTCAGATCTGTACTTGTCTT
The DNA here is from genome assembly GCF_019175285.1 of Sceloporus undulatus. Taxonomy (NCBI): domain Eukaryota; kingdom Metazoa; phylum Chordata; class Lepidosauria; order Squamata; family Phrynosomatidae; genus Sceloporus; species Sceloporus undulatus. The sequence continues at coordinate 588,467 of NW_024802940.1, read as the reverse complement.
AAGTCTTGCATGGGTGATCTTACTAGAAATGAATACAGAATACAAAAGAAGCAAGTACAGGGTACTACTTAATATTTTCCACACTATTGAAATTGATTCTGGCGCGTTACAGACCGCCCCTTAGGGGCGGCCTGTAGGCGCACCTTTCCCTGCCGGATCGGGGCCTCAGCAGCCAGAGCGGCAGCCGCTGAGACCCCGATCTGCCACTTTCCGGGCTGCGGGGAAGCGGCAAAAGGCTCCTTCCCCGCAGCCTGGAAAGGGGTATCCTTGGGGCTTCAAGCCCCAAGGACACCCCGCGGCGGCGGGGAGAAGGAGAAAGGGGCCGTTTGGCCCCTTTCTCCTTTGGTCCGCTGGGCGCATCCGTCTGAAGGCTGCGCCCAGCGGACTAAACGAAGAATGAGCTCCGAAATGCAGCTCCTTCCGGGGTTGCGGAAAGGGTGCCTTAGGCGCCCTGCCACGACCTCAATACGTCACAACCGCGCCGCCTCATTTGGAGGCGGCGCGGCCGTGACGTATCGATGACGGCGGCCGTGTAGAACGGCCGCCGCCATAATAGCCCCAAGACTGATCCCTGAAGAGTTCGATCAGATATTTCCTGAGAGAGTATGTAATCCTGTTACCAGCTGATCCTCCTTCATAAGAAACAAAAACTGTGTTCAAAGAAGCACTTACTTCTCTCTATATGTTTTGGGTTTATTTTCTTTTTAGATGTACAACTTCACTACCTTTGCTATGGCTTTGAATGAACTGGATCAAGAAATGGAAAGTGTTATTCCTAAAACCGATTGCCGGTTAAGGCCTGATATAAGAGCTATGGAAAATGGTGACATAGGTAAATTTAAAACTTTAGCTTTTTTAGAATGTGCATACATGGAGTGATTAAAAAAATGTGTCTAAATGCTTCCTTTTATAGGGCACATTGTTCATGTACAGATTTGTTTTAGCAACTATGTTTTACAGATTCCTTTGTAGAGGAATTGCTTGCTTAGTGATATAAAGAGTAAGCAGATACCGATTAGGTAATGCTTTAACTCTCTTGTTTAAAAATATTTTCATCTGGCTTTTCCATAGCACAGTCAACAAGGCAGTTTATTTTCATTCAGTGTCCTTTGTTAGTGATGAATTTTACATAATTGAGACTTCTGTCTTCCTGGACATTTGGTTTCAAGTTTGCTCTTTCTCATTCTGAAATCATGTGTATGAGTAGTTTGCTTGGATTTTGTAGCCACGATACCATCAAATTACTGTTGTTCATACTTTCCATAACCTATGAATTCAGAATATGATGGCAGCAAATAAATGTTTTTTTATTTTGTTTTCCAGTGTAATGTTGTAAGAGCAAAGCTGCAAGTGTGAAAAAGCTGGAAGTAATAACAGCCTTTTTTTAAAAAAATATTTTTATTAATGCAATTTAAAAACATGGTATAAAACATTCACATCTTGCACATACAAATCATAGAGTTAGGAAAGGAAAAAGACAGAGAGAAAAGAAAAAAGAGATTAGAGAGTGAAAGATAAAAAAGAAATAGTGAGAAAGAAGAAAAAATACAGTATAGATAATATTCCTATCTACAGTCATTCATTACTTCCTATTGGTTACCTTGAAGTGCTGCTCTCTAGCTTTGTCTAGATTAATAATAATAATAATAATAATAATAATAATAATAGTTTATTATAGATGAAAGCGGTGTACAACAGAACAAAACAAATCAATTCAAAATAAAACATAACATATTACAATCATAATCAGATGATAAAACTACTAAAATTACAATTAAAAACTATTAAAACCATACAACTATTAAAACCCAATACAAACTAGCTGGATAAGTAATTATGATCTTAAATTACTTATTAGACAAACAGACTTAATAGCAACAAAGTTCTAATATGCCTATCACCATCAATATCTTATGATAATTTCTCTAGTCCCATTATTTGAGTATTAAAATATATTTTATGTTGGGGTGGAACAATCTAGAGTTGGCCCTTGGTGTCTGCTGGGGTTTGGTTACAGGAACCACCACCACCACCCCCATGAGTATCAAAATCTGTGGATGCTCAGGTCCCATTAAATATAATGGTGCCCCACATATAAAATGGTAAATCAAGGTTTGCTTTTTGGAATTTATATATATTTTGAATATTTTCAGGCCATGAATGGTTGAGTCCATGGATAACGAATCTGTGGATATGGAGGTCCAACTGTCAATTTCATACAGCAGAGAAAGGTCTTGCAGTTTGGGGTGTTTTTAAAAATTGCCACTGTCACCAGCTTCTTGATATCGCAGCTATTTAAGCAGACATTAATATATTAAGGATGTGACACAGCTGTTGTTGTTGTTGTCGATAGATGTAGCCAGTGAAGAAAAGAAAAGACTTGAAGAAAAACAAAGAGCAGCTCGTAAAAACAGGTCTAAATCTGAGGAAGAATGGAAGACGAGGTTAGTATATGGGGCAGAAATCTTGAGCAAAAATGGTTGACAAGTTCGTTCTTGGCTGTTTTACATCTCTTTAATCTAAGTACTTTGCTTCAGCCCCTTTTGTTTAATACATAGGTAGTCACAGAAAAAGTTCAGGTGTAGTGCCTGTGCAGTGCTGGACTGTCAGAGTTCTTTTAAAAATGAATGTTCCATCATTTTCAGGTGGAGCAGGTATAATTGGTAATTAACCACTTAGTTCTGCTCACATCAGTCATTCCTTCTTTGGTAGACTTGTTTTTGCTAAGCTTTCTTAAAGCTTAGGGTTTAATATTAGTCCCTTGGTTTTCAGCACTAGAATTAGACTTTCTTGGCTGCATACACAAACTGATTGTTTTCAATACAGTCATACTGGAGCTTATGAAAATACTTAACTCTTTTAAGCCACCACAGGGAACCTGTTGTTGTTGTTGTTGTTGTTGACTGAGTCTCCCTTATCCAAAGTGCTTGGCACCAGAAGTGTTTTGAATTTTATTATTATTATTTTGAAATACCCGCACTTGCATATAGGTTCATAATGAAATATCTTGGAAATGGAATCCAAATCTAAACACAAAATTCCATTATGTTTTGTATATACCTTATATTCATAGCCTGAATGTAATTTTATACACAATATTTTAAATAATTTTGTGTATGAAACAAAGTTTGTGTACACTGAACCATCAGGAAGCAAAGATGCCACTATTTCATGAAAAAGGGGGGAGTATTTCAAATTTTGGAATTCTGCATAAGTGAGACTCAATCTGTATGATTATAATTATTCCCTGCCTTTCTTTCAATAAAAGGGTTTTCAACGCAGCTAAAAACATATTTAAAATCAGTACAGATTTAAACTAAACTCCTAAAGGGAGATACAGTCCTTCAAATAACCTGTAACCAAGCTGTATAGAGTTTTACAGACCAAAGCCGGCACTTCAAATTGTGCTGAGAAATGAGCTAATCAGTTGTTCTCTAGCCCTTCTCTGGTAAAATAATTAGAAAACAACAGAATGGATAGTTAATGGAGTGGAGAGGAACATCAGAACAAACAGGCACTAAGAAAACATCGGTGGAAAAGGCGAGACAAAAGAAAAGAGAGAAAAAATAAGCCTAAAATATCCCAGAATAACTTCTCACTCTCATGTATCCAGTCTAAAAGAGCGTGGTATGAAGTGCTAAGTACAGTAACAGACCAAATTATGTCAGATACATTTAATAACAGGTTCGGTGTAGTCATACTGGCCACATGACAATGCTGGCTCTTTGACTTAGTAACGGAGATGAGCACCGCCCCCTATAGTTGTATGACTAGACATTCATGTCAAGGGACTATCTTTACCTTTTACCTTTACATTTAATATATTCTTTCCTATTTTTATAATATTGAATGTACTTTAGAGAACAGTAACTCATAGCTACTAGATGTCTTTTATAGCAGATATTTCTCCAAGCAGGAACAATGCTTACAAAGTCAATCCAGCCTCTGAATAGAGAATTTTATGGCCCTTATTTGCCAATCAGTAAACAACACATCTTAAACAGGAAAAATGACTTAAAAAACCAATATTCTTAATGGTTGCACCAGACAAGGATCCCTCCATTTCCACTTGAATCTGTGTCCCACCTGAAGGGCATTTGAGGAACTCACCTGAATAATTTGGGGGAGTTTTCTGTTGCCACAGAAGGCTGCAGCAGGTGATGGAAGGGAAGAAAATCTCAGTTCTGTTGGTGCTGAATAGCAGCCTCTACTGTTGGAACTTGGCCATTAAGTTCATCCGTTGGCATTGGAAACTACAGGATGTAAAATGTGTAGGTTCTTATGCAATGAGTTTGCCAAAAATAAATTGCAATATATTTTAATGGCAAGGCAAGTTGCTCAATAAACCATGCAGATTTTAGATCAGATTCATTCTTTATGTCCATTTTTAGAAGCCATTTAAATTAGGGGAGGAGGCAACATTGTCCCTTCAATGATTTATTCAGTTTAGCAGGATGCTTTTAACTGCTTGCAATCAGGAGCTCAGTGTACTCTAGTAACCCTGAGCTGTTGCACAAAGAATATGGTGCGATAAAATTGTTTCTCTACCAAAATAGCTGAAAACAGGTTCATACGGCTCTGTGCTATTGGTATCTCAGATTGAAAAGCAAGCAAGTAGAAGTTTCTTGCATTAAGCATTGGTTTTATTTTAAATGTTTGCTAGTGAACAGTTTTTAAGGCACTTCACAACCTGTGGCATGGGTGGATATTTGTCAAAATCTGTGTTTCCTGAAAAACTCCTATTTCTTGCCTTTCTGGTGGTTGAAGACACCAGTTAGGCTTCCAGTTTTTGAACAAGGAAATTGATCAAATCATTGTCAAAAATGTGGACTTGATGCTGCGTTGGGTATTGCATGTTAACAGTCAAAATGGGATATAAACAAGCCTTTACAGAATCAGTGAGCAGCTCAGACAATAGTGCATTGTTGATATTCATGGAAACATGAATGCAACCACTGTGCTCTGGGCATCTTTTGTCATCACTGGCAAAAGGGCAAGTGTGCTGGTGTGAACAGGAACGGAATGGATTCCCAGATTTAAATTAGAGGAAAGATTTAATTGCTGAATTATTCCTACAAGCAATAGTTTCATTGCCCAGTTATCTTTGGGAGACATTAATTTATGAAGTTTAACCAACCTGAGGTCTTCCAGTGCTCTATTCTGACTTACTCAGACTGTAACATAAACAAAGAAATAGTAAAGCTAGAAATACAGAGGAGACCAAAGAATTCAGAGGCAATAAAAATAAAAGTCAATTGATTTCCCCGCATTATTTCAGGTAGCTAATTTTTTTATACAATCCACATTCATGAGGATGTTGGTCTTTTCATGGTGTTTACATTATGAATGCTAGTTCTTACTGGCATTAGGAACATGGGTGTGGATGTGCACACACAGGTTCACATGCACAAAATGGTTGGTGCCAGCAGTGCAGAAAGAGAATACAGTGGTGCCTCGGGTTACGAAATTAATTCGTTCCGCCGCGGCGTTCGTAACCCGATTTTTTTCGTAACCCGAAAAAGCCATAGCCGCTAGCGCTGGAAAGCCGCGTTTCGTGCGAAAAAGCGCCGAAAAGCACCAAAAAATTTTTTCGTAAGCCGAAAAAAAAAAGTAACCCGGAACAGTTTTTTCCTATCTAATTTTTTCGTATCCCGGAAATTTCGTAAGGCGGTCATTTCGTATCCCGGGGTACCACTGTACAAATTGGACATCCACCTCCTAAGACATTTTCCTCAGGTTGGGATATATAGCAGTCGTCTGCAGAAATTGTCATTGGGTATCATCCAGAGTTTGGGATTAACTACTGTAGTTACAACCAAGTAGTTAATTGTAATTCCCCATCTTTAATAATGGTACAAATGCATTATATTACAGTTGTAGTAGAATGAGGGATGAGTTCACTCCTTTTGTTGTGTAATCATAACTCATAGGTTTAATTTTATAACTATAGTTATAATTACAGTTACACTCACTAAATGGTGGTGGAGGAAAATCCCATGGTTCAAGAGCTTTCTCATGCTGTGCTTTATCTGTTGTGTCAGGCTGTGTTGTAGGGTACTGAGGCAGTGATAGGGACAGGCTGTTTTGTACCATAGGCCTGTGGCTTACAGCGTTCAGAAGAAAACTTGGGGCTTGTAGCATTCAGACAGTAAATACTTTAGTTGACTTTGGAGCAATTGGAAGGTTGCATTTTAAAACTGCATCTGTAATGGTAACTAAGCATTTGGGGTGAAGGGCCTCTCTGTTGCCATTGTTGGGTTGCTGCCTGACATGGTTTCCCAGAGTAGTAAAATTAATTTCCACTTGGAACAAAAAGCTGTAGATAAGGATTTAAGAGTTTCTGAAGGTTTTCTCTGGCTCTTGACTTGGAAGGATTTTTTTTCCTGTCAGAAGCTATTGAGCAGTCTCTGCCAAATAGCTTTTCTACACACTTCCACATGTTGCCTTCGTTGGAAATACAATGCATAGTGGAGGAGCTACCAACAAGCAAGGGTCTTCACTGTTTCCCTCATGGTTTGCTAATTCAAATGTCTGTGTCACTGTAAGTTGCATTATGTTTTGTATTTTTTCCAAAAGTCAGCCAGTGGCCCAGGCTCCCAGGTTTGATCTTTTCTGATACTTTTCTTGCTTGCTTTGCTGACATGCTTAGATATGCATTTAAAGTTTATAAATAAGAATAAGGAATTTTCTGAGTACAAATTTGGTCCTCTTAACAAAATTTTGATTTTTCTAATCTGACTAAAATGACTATCGTGTTTGGGATCTTTTGCATGCATGGAGATTCTTGGCAGTTCTTGAACCCTAGACCTTGCATGTTAATGTACAAAGTGTCTTAAGATCTGCCTGAGAATGAAACCAGAGGCTTGTATTTCTTGCCGGTTTACTAATTTTGTGAACGTTGCAAAAATAATTAGCCATTGGTAGATACTATGAAGAAAGGAATATTAATCTTCATATGTTGATTTGTTCCTCACCACTCGAGATTACTGTAAATTTTGCCTCAGGTGGTCAAATTCTGTGTTTGCTAGAAATAAAAGCAAAATTGCATTCCTCTAAGCATGTCTGTGCAGTTACAAGAGGATGGCTAATAATATTGAAAATTACAGCTGGCATCCTATTCAGTACTTAAGATGTCAAGAGCTGAACTTAAGATCTCATAACTGCTGGGGATTTACCTTTATGATTGTTAATGCCCATATCTGACCCCTAAAATCTCCCTTTTCAGTCTGGCAGTATCACAGCTGAAAGGTTGGTAAGGTGCTACATATTGGGAAGCTGCTTGATCTCAGCATGCCCCATACGTAGGAAAGTGCTACAGACATAATTTCCCAGCACCCTAGTTTGCAACGCCTTGGAAACCCTTTAGTTGAGACACTACTCAGCTGAAAAGTTAGGAGGGGTTTTTTTTTTTTTTTGGGGGGAGGCATTCTCAGATGTAACTATGTCAACAGAAATCTTTAATTTCAGTTGTGTCTCGACAGTGCAGGATCTTGACCCACCTTTCTCTCCTACTCAAAATTGTAAATATACAATTGGTGGTATACAATTTTGATATAAATTCAAGCAGAAGGCACAATAAAGCACAAAATGCATCCAGTGATTAATAATGGTCTATTTCAGTAAGCATGTATTCTCTTTTTAAATTTCTCTTCTTTGCTGGCTTAGTTTTTGATGTTACTTCCTGAGTTCATAAACCCTCAGTGTGTGAAGCGCCAGTTATCACTAGGACCGGCACTCCTCTCTTGCCCTCCCTAACCAGTGATGCTTTATTCTTGGTTATGACTGAAGTGAGGGACCTGTATCAAGCCAGAGTTACTGGCATAGTTTGGACATGCCAGAGAATGAAACACCAAAACCAGCACACAGAGTGTGGGAGAAGCAAGGGTGGACATGCTCAGCCTTGATGTTCCTTCTTAGCTCCATGACCATACTAGAAATCACTGTCCTAAATACTTCCAGGTTCAGTTAGAAGATGGCTATAGAATAGTAGCAACGTTGTTAGCTGCAACTGCATTTTCTGAGTTTTAACTGTCCTTAGAGCTATACCATCTTCTTTTTTACTACAGATATTTTGACAGCTTTTTTTTTCCTGCAGTGCAATTATCAACTTGACTGCCTTGCAATAGTTCCAATTAAATTACAAGTTCTAAATTTTGGATCAAATATATGCAACATTGAAAGGAGGATCAGTATTTGGGGCAGCAATCTCAGGCAGCTGGCAAGTTCCCATTGCTAGCTTCCAGGACTAAGATAGGCATGAAAGTGAAAAGGAGGGCTGTCATTTTGGATAGAAGGCTTTACCCACTACAGCAGAGTGGACAACTGTGGGAGGCTAGAGAGCTGCATTACACGCAAGGAGACCTTGGAGAACCCTGCCCCCTACCACCATATATATATTTTTCCTCCAAATACTGCCAAACAACCTCTATGGGGCAGGAAGGACATTGTTGCCATGTTTTTATCCCCTCCTTTGAGACATATTTTAAGCCCAGGAGAAGTAAACCGGAAGTGAATGGAGGTCAGTTCATGTTTTGTTTTCAAAAAGACTAAATGTATTGAAAATGGCCCTCACACTGCCTAAAGGACATGTTTCCTCAACATAGTCCTATCTGTTGTATATTTTTCATTAAATTTGTAAAACCACAAAACTTCTTTCCTTGCAGTTTATTTCAGTCAGATCAAAGTAGTGAGTAGGAGAACCCATAGGTCACAAATTCTTAAGGTACATATGGGTGAAGTAGATAAATTGACTATCTCCAGTGTTTTCAGAGCATAAGGCAGCTCAAATATTTCATGCATGGGGTGTATATATATATATATATATTATTTTTCTCATAATTAGATATCCTTTTTCCATTTTAGGTGGTTCCATCAAGGTCCTAATCCCTACACTGGTGGACAAGACTGGATTTACTCTGGGAACTACTGGGACAGAAACTACTTTAGCTTGCCTGATATTTATTAAATTACATTGGAAAGTTCAAGGCTAACACAAATAAGTCTTAATCAGTTTTCAGTGTTTTCCTTTGTTCCTATGATCCTAGAAAAAAACTGACATGTTTTAACTGAATGTACTATTATGCAGCTTCTGCAGCAACTATGGTGGCAGAAGACTGTTGTTGGAGGGAGGTTTTTTTGTCATACTCCCTATATTATTATACTATGCATACAAACACCTGTCACAGTTTCTCAAAATAGAGAGGGGGTGCTACCTATATTTGCTGAAGAAGGCAATGCAACTAATGCTCAGCTCTAGGTCAAATGGAAAACGGGGCACCTTTAAGCTTTCTGTCTCTCTTTGGTCAGTGATAACTATGCTGGCATAATGGAAACACAAGACCTCTTACGAGACAGAAATATCAAAAGCACACTCCTGAAATGCAATACTACTATGGCTTGAAGCCAGAGAAGGGCATGCCAGTTCTTGAGAAGAATTACCTTTCAGAAGGTGACATTTCATTACTTCATAAAATAGTGGATTATGGATAGTGAGTATTTAAAAAAAGTTACTATCCCAGCACTAGTCTTATCTTCCCATCCACTAACAGATATTACATAGGATTAGCAGATAACCTTACTCAGCAATGACTATTCCATGTTTAGTGCAGTGTTTTAAATTTTCTCTTTCGACATTTTATTACCACGCTCATATCTTTAAGGAAATAAGAGCCATTTAAATTGTTGAAACTTTAATTTGAAGTAAGATGAAGTATTTTTTTAAAATCTGCAATGCACTGAGAGGTGCTCAGCATTATCAGAAGGAAGGGTGGGGGAGCTGTATGGTCTTCAGCAAAGGGATGGGATACTTCAAACATACCTGGGTATTTGCAGTCAGAAGCAAACCCCTGCCCTCCCTTCCCCTGCACGAAAGATTTGTGTGCATTTTAAAGCCAGTAAGACAGCTCTGCGACTACTGTACACAGCAGATTTTGCCCCTTTGTTTGGGGTGCATTAAAATGTATGGGATTATATATTTGTATAAAATGGAGTACATAAATTCCAGAGGGCTTGTTGCTCTTATGTAATTTAATTGCTGTTTGGAAGTATAGTGAATTATTTAATTGCTATTAAATAAAGGCTTTAAACTGTCCCGTGGCTGATGCGTTTCACTCCTTGCCCTCAGGCAACTGTAGCCTTCCCCAACCTGGTGTCCTCTAGCTGTGTTGAGCAGCTACCCTTGTGATCACGAGGCAGAAAGGCTGCTCTTCTAAGAGCCTATTGGACTTTTTCTCATGCCTGCAAGTTAACACATTTTAAAAGAATGGTTAAATTGTATTTGGGTTTTTGCTGTGTCACAATGGGTGTTTGTCACCTAATAGGCTCTGTTTGAGCCCATGAGCACAGTGCTAATAATTTAGTGGGAGTATGGTATCTTCAGTTTGAGGATTTGTTTGTACCTTAAAAAGGGGCAAATTTCATTTTAGCTTAAGATGTTTTCACTAACAAATCAGCGTTAATGTTTTCATCCGGTCAAAATAAGAATCTGTCATGGTTTTAGCTACTTGGCTACTAATCTTACATTCTATAAATCGAAATCATGCAAATGAAGCTTTAAGATTCAGATTGCTTGCATTTCTTTATTGCTTGTATTAGTTAATCAATATTTTAATTAAAGATGCAGGTTTCCATTCTGGGGTGAAATGTTGAACATCAGCACCTCTTCTCAATCTGGAAGGGGGGAAAAATCAACGCTGTGAATTTTGCCCTGTCATAGAAGCAGTAAATTTTATCCTTTATAATAATGCTGGTACAATATGTTTTTCACATACACATGCTCAATTTGTAGTTATTTTTCTTACTATCCTTTATTTAAACTCAGTTTCTTATTTTCATTACTATGCTTAGAAAATACCACTGACTCAGCAGGGAAGGGATTCTATGTCTGTCTGGCAGACAGGAGAATTTAAAACTTACTGGGAAGTAAGGAGGCTTAAAGGACATAAATGAAAATAATTTTGTTTCCTGCATTGTTAGTTGACATGCAGGCTTTAACCCATTACTGGTGGAGTGCTCCTCCATGCCATCCCAAGAATTATGCAGCAATCCAAAAATGTTGGACTGCTAATTCTCAGCATTTTTCACCTTGTTGCCTAGGGCTGCTGGGACTTGCAATCCAACAGGATTTAGAAAAGTGCTGTTCAAAATGGTGGTGCATGGACCAGTGCCAATCCCCAAACCATTTGCTGCCTGTCCTTTGCAAGAAAGAAGTATTTGTAGCCAATGAACAAAATTACAATACTGTTCCCTGACATACTTGGGGGGGAGATGCCTGTCCTCTATATCAGAAAGCTTGAGATACACTGATTTAGAGGACTGTATGAATCCCATCTATGCTTTATGACATCATAAAACTGACTACTGAACCATCCAGGCCAGCACTATCTAATCTGCAGTTTCCGAGGGCTCATTCATGCGGTGTTCCATGTTGTACTGCCTTGGCAATAACACAGAATCATCATCTTTAAACATGTCACCTATGACTTAGCTGGAGTTTCCAATTCTGCTTCCAAGACTTGGGTTGGATTAGCATTGAATAGTGAAACAAAATGTAGCAGCACAAAGATGACTGCATGACCATGCAACCTATTTCCAATCAGGGGAAGAACCTGTACCTCCCTCACAGATGATGAGAGATCACGTTTCCTATAATTTATTGCTGGGGTTGAAGTGGATTCCAAAATTTAGAGGGCTACAGATTTTTCACCCCTGCATTTAAGCATGGTTTGGAAGATACCCTGGATGAATGTTTATTCAGAGGAAGAAAATCTTCATGAGAAATGCCATCCTTCAGCCATTCCCATCAGCAGCTGAAGGGAAAATAAGTAAATGGTCCATCTAGCTCAGCATTATGTACAGCAGAGATGGAGAGAAGGTAGACAGGGACCCACTGGTAGACCAAGGGATGATTCACAGTATATTATACACCAGAGTTGGTAAGATCTTGGGTTTTGCAGATTTCCCCCCAGCCTTACTTGGAAGTACATGAATGCAAACATTATGCTCTGCCACTGAACTAAAGCTCTGATTCATCCATCTATAAAACTAATTAGTAAAATAAATCACATTTTTTAGTAAGTGTATTCATCTGACATACATGAATGGATCCATAACTTGTTCCTGCTTACAGCAGCAGCCCGCTGAACAGAGTTCCAATCAGAACTATAGAAACCCACTAGTGTAAGGAGGAAAGGTGATTTTTGCCAATTTCTCTCCTGCTCCAGCACTACTTCCCGTCTTGTCCCTGGGATCAGTCAACCTGCCAGTGCAGATATGACAAGGGTGCGTGTTACCAAATTTCCATCTGCTTTCTTCCTACGAGGAGGATCCCTCTGCTGAATCTCAAGCAGGCCAATGTCTTTTGTATATTGATGAATCAACTACTCATTGGGCAGCTTCAAAATACCATTAAAAGGAGAGCTGTGTTATCATGTAGCCTTCTGCTTCGGCATAAAAAGATCCATCAGAGAATGGCAGTTACCCCTTCTCCCTGCCAGTAACAGCTCTGAGCTCTTTGGCACTAAACTGGCCTTAGTTACTGCCACTCAAACTACATCTGACCCTCTGTGTTAAGGATGAGACTCATGTGGCCCTCCAGATGATGTTGGACTGCATGTCCTCACCAATGGCTACACTGACATGGGCTGCTGGGACATGCACACCAACAATATTTGGAGGCTGCATGATTCCCACTCCTGCTTTCCACCAACCAACTTTCAGAAATACATTTCATTCTACTCTCCCTATTTTGGCAAATCTACCTTGCACATGGAACAATCAACCTCCAACACCATGATGTGTGTTCTTTCATATCAGCCTTCCCCAATCTGGTATCCTCCAATTCTGTTGTATTACAGCCATCATCCTGAAGCAATGTGCCCACCCTGGCTCAGGACAGTCTACAATGCTATACAATACAACCAGAGGGCACCAGGTTGGGGGAGCTGTTTTGCATAAAAACAAGGGGATGAGAAGATTGAACTTCAAAATGCAAACAGGGAGAGGCAAACTGGATAGGAATTGTTGAAATAATATAGGCAAGGTTTTATGGATTAACATCAGTTCCCTTTGAAAGACTGATTTAAGCATAGAGCTAAGCTATACTTTTTAGCAAATCTCTAGCATACCCATAAGACCTTGTTTTAGTTTACTTTTATCTTTCATGTTCAATGACAGCAGAAAAAATGATTTTGTTCTTAAGTCCATTAATATCGCAATGTCAAAATTCTGTGCCCCTTCATCGTAATTCTAACCCATAACACTCTCTGACAATGATCAGTGCAAATCAAAGAAAAGGAAGGCAGTGTCAAAAAATTCAGGAAAGAGTCTTGCAAGCTTCAAAGCTGTCTCTCAGAAACCAACTTCATATTCTAAATGTAGTCATTAGAAGCTTCAGTCACTGTTAAATACTCACATTTTAGGAATGTCATCCTGTTGGGCAGTTATGAAAATATAGCCCACAGTTACACAGTTGTAACTCCTACATATTCACAATCCCTAAGTAGTCCCGAGTAGTTTAAGGGCTATGTAGGGACTCCAAAAGTGTTCCAAACCCTATTTACTGGTAAGCAGCCACTGGGATTGATGGGGGGGGTCTGTCCTCTGTCCCCCCAGAAGCAGCTGCCTGACATTCCCACCTTGTGTGGGCAATTCCCAGCAAGATTTGCAACAGGGGTCCTTTTTCTGCCCATTGTGCTAGAGAATGTCCATGAAAGGGGGTGACAACATCAGCCAATTGCTTCTCAATTAATGGGAATGGACCCCTGGTGATCCCAGTGGCTACTTACCAGTAAGGGGTTTGGGGAGTGTTACTACATCACACTCTAGTTATGTAATGGTCATACGCATAATGGTCATACAGGATTCTGTCGAATTCACCACTGTATCTCTGACACAGAGTCACTACCACCAAACCAATTAAGTTTTAAATGCCATTTTTAAACAGTATGGGGCTGTTCCATCTAATACAAAGGTAAGCAAACTGGTTTCCTCCAGCTATTTTCAACACCTCCCAAGCAAGGAAGGCCAATGATGAGGCATCACGAATAAAGTTGTCCAAAACATCTCAAGGGCAGTGGGATGACTACTCCTCAGCTACATATGCTATGGGCTTGGAAACAGAGAGATGCATGTTTCTGTCTCTCAGGCAGCATTGTAGTTAAGCTCATCTGTCTACTCATCTGGTCAGCATAAGCAGTAATGGACTTGGAGTTCATGGTGTTTAATACGAGTGAGCAGACTGGTGGAGGAAATACAGAGTGTTCCCTTCTCTATGCCCAGAAAACAGGTTGCCAAAGAAAGGAAACCCTCTCCATCACGAAACATAGAGGCCCAAAGCCACATGAAGTAGGCCAGTCAGAATTCTAGAAGGGTAGTAAATTTTGTGGGTTTCTTTGTAAGATTGCCAGACTGGTTGGGGAAGCACAAATACTGCTAAATTCTAGTGATTGTTATTGTCCATCAACTTGGCTTTGACTTATGGCAATGCTGTGAATGAGAGACCTCCAACAAGTGTTGGATGCAAAAAAAGTTTTCTCAGTGCACTAAACACATTTTAAAAAGCTAAAATCCTGGTGGGGATGGGTTTTTTGGGGGGAGAGGGTATTTACTCTCCATTAACTTCCTTGCCAAGGAGCCACTGTTTTGGACTAATGAACAGTGCAGTCCTACAAATGCTTACTTGGGGGTAAATATCTTTGGGTTCAATGAATCTTATGCCTGACAGGTGACAAGTTCAAGAAACCATTATCTCTGTTCAACCCAGAGATAAAGGTTTCCTGGCATATTATACACACTATCTAACCCCTATCCTCATGAAGGCACCCCTGATCAGTTCATCACATTTCACTCTGTGTTCCTCACACTACATTCCAATACTCATTCATATGGTTATCTACTCTCCTTGGCTTGATGCACCAGCCTTCCTCCTGCCTTTGTCCACCAAGGCCATTGTTAAAACTAAATTTGTCTTTATCTCCATACCATAGGGTTCTGAATTTGAATTGACATTCTTACACATAAATGCTTATATAGATATGTCTCTGGATTTTCCACTCCAAATATGCATCTGAGGAAGTAGGTTCAAGTCTACAAGTGCTATCAATTTCCTTCTTTCAGACTGGCCAGAAGGAGATGGGCCAAAAAGACAGTGCCAGGATGATGCCGACCTCAATTGTACCGCGACTGTGGCGATTGCACAGGCATTGGTCCGATCCAAGTTGCCACCACGGTCCTGAACCGAGCCGCCAGAAGGCTTGGATTTTATCTGCTCCTTTTTGGCCCAGTTCTTGCTTGACGCAGTGTTGGCATGGCTTCCGGCTGCGCTTGGGGCATACGTCATCTAAATGCCATACACCCAATGCAGCCCAAAGCCAGCAATTTTGCCTGTGTGTTTTGGGCCTTAGTCTCAAAGGTGCTCCAAGTTCCCTTTGCATATTGATTTTCCAGACTAACACAGCTATATCTTTGAATTCTAACATCACTACATAATGTTAGATCTCTGGGTAGTAACAGCAGGTTGACAAAGACTTCTCTTAATTGTTTAACATACAATTAAAAACTAACCCTACCCACTCCCAACTGAATAATACTGCTGAAGTGAAAGTATCATAGGATAACTAGCAAATAATTTTTGTATGGAGGGACTGTAAGTTCAGTTTGTTTGGGTCATCAAAACAATCTCCTGTGTCCAAAACACTCAAATTCTATGTTTATGCCTCTATATCAGACTCTATTTGAGACTTCTCAGCAATCTAGTAAAAATTATAAAGTGGAACACACAAGCCAGGTCTGCCTATTCTTAAAATGCATCAGCACTATTTTAGTCTCACCTGACCAGCCATTCCTCAGCTTTAAAACATAAAACAAGTGCAACCCAAAGTTACTCTATAGCTGTGAACTCCACAGCTACAGGGTGGCTTTGAGTTGTACTTGTTCACAACTCCCAGGAGGGAAACACTACAAAAATAATGTGCTGCTTGGTTGGCACAGAGGCATCTTTCTTATTAGTAGTCTCACACCAACCACCTTTTGAAACACAGGACTGTTTTAAAATAACTTTGGGTGCTTCCCAGGAGAGAAATCCTTAAAATCACTCTGTCCCCAGAGTGGCTGCTGCAAACTACTAAGAATGTACATTACAAAATAACTTTCTATTTAGGACTGGGTAGAAGAACATGCAGTCTTTCAGATATACATGAACCACACCTTCCATCATCCTTCACCGTCACCTATGCTGGCTAGGGCTCATGGAAATTGCAGTTTAACAGTTACATTCAAGTTACATATATGAACCTGCCCTGATGTGGGCACATCCACTTGCTCACAAAGTTTCCCCCCCATATTTACAGCTGCTGGCTTGTTTCTGGACTTACCTTTACTCTATTCTGTCCTGCGTACTGAGGCAGTAGTAAATGTGATCTCTCCTGCTATGCCATAACTGCCTGCAAAAGGTGCTTTATCCCCAGCGCCTGAACCCTTCTTCCCAGTCATCACATCTTCCAGTGGTATGGCAACTGAAAGAAAAACTGGAGTTGGAGGCCTGCCGCTATCCTGTGCGGAGTTAAAATTGGGGTTGGCAATTTTCGGATCTGCTGGCCTGGCGACTGGCACAGGTATGGTAGCGAATCTCCTCACATTACCAGCAGCATCTGGCTGTGTGAGGACAGCATGGCCAGGGATGGGTTTCCAGTCCTGTTTATTCTGAACAGAAGAGCCCACTAAAATGAAAGGTGGAGCATTTCCCTTCTTCCCATCTTCCATCATCACATAAGTTGGAGAGGACACTTGTGGTGGATGACCTTGTTGTATCATCTGCGGCTGTAGATACTGCGGTTGGTCTTTACCACTAGATATGAATAAGGTTGCCTGGGGGACAGGCGCACCTGTTCCAACAGGTGGAAGGGGTGGTTGAGATGGTGGTGACTTACGACCTTGTTCTTTCAAATCAGTTAGACAATAGAGAGTCCACACATTAGAATATGGTGGTGGCTGTCCTGGTTCGCTTGTTGCCATGGCTATAAAATAAAAAATTGAAAGAAAATTTGCTAGGATGCATGAACTGCAATCATATTGTATATCCTTACATGTAACTCTATGCCGCAAGAGGACACATGTTACAGAGGAGAGAGTACCTGGAGGCCAGAGGTGACACTTTGACATGGCTGAAATGTAGGAACAGCAGCAGTGCTGTAGATAGTGATGAAACTTACATTAAGATCACAAGGTGCTTTTTTGATTATTATACAGGGTGGATCTAGCTCACTTTATTTCCCAACATGCAGTCACCAAAGGTAAATTGAAATAAATTGTTGAAAGCATTCAACACACACAACCCCATTGCCAACACAGGTTCAGCAAGCTAGATTTTTTTCCAGCTTTGTCCAAAATGTGATAGCTACAGAGAAGAAACATGTTGAATCCATTCAAGCAACTTTGAACCACTGGTTTGCTGCAAGAATTGTTGGAGTGGGAAAAAAGGGCAGAGTCCAGCCCTCATGACCAGCTTTTTAAAATGCTGCCTTCTATCCAAAGTACCAAATTCACATTGTTGTGTTTTAAGCTGGATATTTTTTTGGTCTTCAATTGGGTATAAAATTTAGGATTTATTATTTTACTTACAGTTCCAGGTACCCCAAAGAACAAATATGGAAAATGTCTGGCCAGTTACAAGTCTTACTTCTACTGCAGCATCATTGTTCCTTCTCTCCAGCTATGTTAACCTTTTTGTGTTTCTCTGTCTTTTGGCATTCTCTCTTCTGTGACATGCTTTTATACTGTACCTATCTATCTCTCCAATGGTATGTGACTGAATCTGGGGAAAGTGTAAGATCCTAGGGCAAAATCAGGTGAAATCATTTGAAAAAAATGAGAAGACCTTCTCCAGCTGAGAACAGGGATGGGCTACTGGCTTTCTACCAAAAGAGTGAAGTAAGTGGGAAAGACCATGTTGCAAAAGAAAAACAAGGCCTCTCACATTAGTCCATTCCCTGTAGATGAGCTGGAGAAGACTGGGCCTAATGGGACAGCGCAGGCAACCACCACCATTTGTTTTAAATGCAAATACCTACATTAGTGCCATGGCTGAGAGTTGTTCTCAGGAGTGGGGAATTGGTGATCCTCCAGCCGCTGTTGGACTACAACTCCCATTAGTCCTAGCCAGAATAGCAATAGGGAGGGTTGATGGGAGCACAGTTCAATAACTGGAAAGCTACCCATCCCCCACCCATGGTCAAAATGGTTGATTAAAAAACATAAGCCACAGTCACCCACATCACTTACCCTTAGCTGCTATGAGCACATATGAAATTTAGGTTCAAGATGCATAGTGTACTGTGAGAAAGGTTTAAAACAATGTTTCTTAAACTTTGGCTTTTGGACTTCAGCTCCCAGAATTGTTGGCCATCTGCCAGGCTGCTGGGTCTTCTGGAAATTGAAGTCTAAAACACCCGGGGGAACAAAGTTTAAGAAACACTGATTTAAAGAGAGGCCTAAATATGTAATTTGCCAAAACTGCCCCATAACTTGCTTGCTGAGTGTTGCCCTAACCAATCTCTTTGCAGAAAACAATGTAAGACTTGTAACAGGAGACTTGGTCAGACAATACTCTTGCAAGGTGAAGTTATGGGGCTTACTCACAACCAACTGCACACCTTGAAGCATAAATCCCATACATGCACATTCTACTGAGGCAAGTGAGGTGGGACCTGTAACTCCCCTTATATGCCTCAGCCCTGTACTGACATGGGTATTTGCATTTAAATACTTAAGGACTAAATCCAGTGCTGGTCCCAACAAGAGTAGATCCACTGAAATCACTGAGACATACAGAGACGGTGAATAACAAGTCCCATTCTTTTCAGTGGGTCTGCTTTAGTAGGGATTAACCTTGGCTTTAGCCCCAAGGCTTCAGTCCTCAAGGCACTCTCTTGGCACAACCCCTACTGGTTTCAGCAGGGCTCTCGCCAGTACAAGTGCATTTGAGGAGATGGAGCAGTTTGCTACTTACGGAGCTAAAGTAGTACTACAACAGAAAGAGCTCAACTTTCTTACCTGACATAATAAAACCTGGGTCAGTTGATCTCAGTTGCTCTGGAGTATCCATCCTGTCAGGGTCACATTCTGCATCATCTGCAGATGGATCTAGAATACTAGTCAACTGGCCTGCATTTAGTGAAGCCGTTAGAGGATCTAAGAGACATGCTACTGTGTCTACGAAGGGAATGACTATTTGCTGTGGAAACTGCTCTACATAGGGTGGTGGTGGGGGCTCTCCACCAGCCTCAGGGTCATCCTCACACATGGGTGTGATATGTAAGTCTGATGTGAGCTCAATTTCATCTGGACAAGGCTCAGCCTGCATTAGGTCTTTATCGGGAGGAGGTGGTGGTGCTGGCGGGGGTGGCTGTTCTTCCTGCAAGGGGTCTGAGGTATCGGGCTCTACTGCGTCAGCAGGTGGTTGCTCAGCCTGACTGCCTGAGGGAACTACTTCCCCATGAACGGAGGTCTGACTCTGAGTGGCTGACCCAACCCTCAGAGAATGTGCTGAACCTGTGGTAACCCCTTCGGCTGGGGCAAGTTCTGCTTCGGCAGGAGCAGGTTCTGCTTCTACATGTGCTGGGATAGGTGTTTCCTCTTCAGCAGGTGCTTCTGCTTGGGCAAATTCAGGTTCAGGAGTGGGTTCAGGAGTGGGTTCAGGAGTGGGTTCAAAAATGGGTTCAGAAGTGGGTTCGGAAATGGGTTCAGGAGTGGATTCAGGTTCGGATTCAGGGGCAGGTGCAGGTGAAGGTGCTGCTGGTGCAGGTTCTGCCAGTGATGCAGGAGCTACAATGTTCTCTGCACTGTGGGACACCGTAGGAAGGGTCTGCACAGAAATTGCCACATCCTTCAAGTCAGGTTCAGAAGCAAAAGTTTCAATGTTACCTAGCATCTGTGCTGCTAGCTGGGCTGGATCAGCAGGGACATAGGCAAGTCCTGCTCCCTTTTCATCCCCAGCCTTTTCTACAAATTCATCCACAGTCGAAGGGAATTGGGTAGTCTTGGTGCTCAGTTCACGCTGAGGTTCTTCATTTATCTGGTCCTCTTCGGTGTCAGTCGATTTCTCCTTCCGTTTGGGTTCATCAGACATTGGTGTCGTGTCCAAGTCTGAACGAAATGCATCTCCAACATCAGCCCTTTTGGAACGGGTCACTGGAGTAGCTGCAGATGTTCTTTCAGCCCATCCTTCCACTACAGAGGAATAAATATGAAGCAAGTCTAAGGGCTTTTTCTTAAAGCCCTGTAAGATTACTCTTTGTCATCAAGATTTTTTGGTATACCAATCCTACAATGCCTTCCCACTGGCTATGCTAACAGGGGGTTCAGGGAATTGAAATCCAAACCACTTTGGGCAAAATCTCATTACTAATCCCAACTACATTCATTAAATCAACAGTTTTACATAAATGTTGAGCAATCATTCAACAGTTTTTAAAGGCTCTATTCTAGGCAAGAGGAGCAATGGAATTTAGGTCTTAGAGTAGTGGTTCTCAAACTCTGGTCTTCTGGGAGTTTGAGACCAACTCCTTGAAGCTTCAAACATGTTGGCCAATGGTCAAATATTCTGGGTGTTAAAATTCAAAACATTTCAAGCAGGGGAAGGGTGTTAAAATTCAAAACATTTAGAGCAACTGTGAAGACTGGGGTGGGGTCGGGACTGTACATTAACCTCCTTCCAAGACCTTGGGGAGCTACACTCCCACACTGCACTCACACACACAAAAAATGTTTTGTTCCCAAATGCCCTCTAAGGAACATAGGGGCATTCTAACCATGTTCTCCAGCTTCCTGGACCCTAGAGGCATACTGGGTCATTTTGAGGCAAGGCTGGGAGAAAAAAGTTTTTTAAAAAATATTTTAAAACCTGTTGTTTTGTTTTGTTTTTGTTTAAACTGTTTGGGGGGGCTGTTAAAACCAGTTTGTTTGTTGCATTAATGCTTTATTTAAAAAAAACTGGAATCCTGCTTATTATATTGATACTGTGAAACATTACTTTATGCATTAGAAAGCTTAAGCCAACATGTTTTAATACATTCTAATATTAATAATCCAAAATTATGAGTTTTTGATATGATTTAATCTTTTAATAAAATTTTGGGAATGATATTGACAAGTTGGCAGCCTTGTATAAAGGAGCATAGGACTACACCAATATAAGACTAACTCAGGAGTTTATCAGACAAGGGAAATTGGAAGTATAATCCAATGGCAATCTGAATGCAATCATGGGGTTTAATGCTATTGTGTGATAACCCACTACACACAAATTCGGGCAATGGGAAGTCAGTCCGAGCACAATCATGGGGTTTCACGTTATTGTGTGATAGACTACCACACGCAAATTCGGGCAATGGCATGCTATTTTCGGGCAATGGGAATCCAGTTCGAACGCAATTCATGTTCATGTAAATTTGCTGAATTAGCGAATTCACGTGAATGCGTTCTGGCCTCACTTTCTTTTCATTCGAAATTAAGAGAAATTCCTCACGTGTGATAAAGTCCTCAGAAAATTCAGTAGCAAAATGCAATTCAGCTATTATGTCCACTAGCTTATGTAATAATTCTTGTTTTAAATGTGCTCTTTTGAAGCAAATTGTTTTGATTGAACTTATTTTAATTGAAGGATTTGTTTCTGAATGGCGTATCTTGCACTATAAAATAAAGTGATTAAAAAGAAGCAATTGACACTGGATACTGGTCTAACAATGAACAACTGCAAATGTTAAAGTTAAAATGTTTAAATTCAAAGAGTAGTTGTTGCTACAGTAATAGGGTTGGAAAATAGTAATAATAGCCAGACTTTTTTTTTTTTTTTTAAAAGAATAATTAAAAAAAAAAAACCAGGAGTGGGAATTTCAAAAAGTCATTATGACTGCAATGGGTTTACTCTAAATATGAGTAAGTCTGCATCTAACCCTATATATTTTGGACAGAAAACCACCCCTAAAAAGAAAGCCATTTCTCAGTATTGTGATTTTATACTAACTATGACATTGCAAAGCATTGTGAACTTATAATAAAAAAGGGGAAGGCAATTCTAAAACAAAGCAGCCTTGAACAAAAGGCATCCCAAGGACCTCTTGTGGTGGAAGGAAGCTAGCAACACAACACAGGGGGCTAGATAACAGACTCAAAAGCACTGAGGGTAATATACAGGCAGGAGGGACTAAGCAAAAATGGGTTGTGGAGAGAAGGAAGGGTTTATGTGAACTTTCCTCAACCTGTTACTATCCCGATATTTGGGACTTCAGCTCCCACAATCCCTCATCATTGGCTATAAAAAGGAATAAAGGAGTCCAGAAGTCTCTTTGAGACTAATTGGGAAGAATAAATTTCTAGCAGATGCTTTTATAAGATCAGATGCCTTGAATACATTAGTTGGATCTCAAAGTTGCCATCCAAAACATCTGGAAGATACCAGACTGGAGAAGACTAGTCTATGTGATGAAAAAACTGTTATGAATACAATTTAAGTCACTGTAAATTTTTATGTGGCAAAGTGGTTTGAGCACTGGACTATGACTCTGGATAACAGGGTTCAAATCCTGGCTCATCCATGGAAAAACCAGCTGGGTGGCCTTGGGCAAGTCACATTCTCTGACTCAGAGGATGGCAATGGGAAATCCCCTCTGCAGAAACTTGTCAAGAAAACCCCACGATAGGGTTTGCAGGATTGGTATACCAAAACAGGATTGTATTCTTCTTTGTCCCATCTGATATAAAACCCTCAATCACTTGTCATTTTGTTGACCAAGCATAGCACAAAGGGCAACATTACACTTACTCATTACTCTTAACCAAGGTGTGATTCTAGTTAGATTAACTGGGAGATGATTAATTTTAACCACTGGTAATTCATGGTAAGATGCAGACAATCAACAACTATTTCCTATGCATTGATTCACCATCCAGAAATAGATTCGATGAGTCTGCTCTACCTGGAATTGACTAATAGGGTTCAGGCAGTTATGTCTACCCCAGCACTGTGTTAAAAGGAACAAATAAGTTTTTACAAACTGCAATACATGATTTCAGTCACCCAGGCACTTGACCTTGACCAGTATTGAATCTTTCAATCAATTTATGACAGGCTGTAGCAGTGTAATGTTAAGGTGCAAAATAGCAGATGCTGTGGCTTTCATTAAGAGTCTCTGAAAAACTGCTGAATGGTAAAATGCTGAGTGCATGCTTTTAAAATCAGGGATATGTCCCCCACTTTTTTTTTTACTAAGCTAACTTGACATACAAGTTTTTCAAACTTATTACATTAGCCCTCCCCGCCCCTGGTGTTACTTTACCAAAACAGGAGATATTCATCAAGAGTCAATATAATTTTGCATACAGTAATAAAATAATCATTTGATTCCACGTCGCAGCCAGAAGCCAGAAAGATACAGTTATGATGATTACAGTGGAAGTCCCTTTTGTTTTGCAACAGACTTAAACGGTATTGAAAGGGGAGTTCAAGAAGATCCCATGAAGCCTTCGCCAATCTGGTACCCTCTTGGAGTGCTAGCCTATAACCCTTCCTTCCCCACATCTTGGTTAGGGCAACACATTTGGATGCACTAACTAGAGTTCTCCTACATCTCAATATTAATATCAGGACTCAGGGCAAGAACAGTTCCTCACCTCCAACTGAGGTTATGTGAAGTATAACTCTTTGACACATCTAGCTCTCTATTAAGTCACTCCTTGCTTGACTGAGACAGACAGGGGAGATGACTGAATCAGGTACAATGAAGTCAGACTTTAAAGACCATCATAGATAAGGGTGTGAAAATAGGTATTGCCACAATTTATCTGCTTTCCTAGAACATTTCCTCATGACTATTGCTACCAAGGGCCAATTTACTTTTCCTTAGAGGAAGATAAGGAAATATATGTGGAAAATCAGTAAGAAATAAACATGCATCCTCTTTCTAGAGAAGAAACATAATAGGGCTAAGAAAGGTGAAGAACAGACTGCAACATATTTTATGAAAATGCAGAGCTTGGAAATATATTTTTATGTTTTAAAAATGTATTTCAGTTGTAGGCTGGGGGAGGGTTTGTTTCTTGAAAATGTAGTCCAAAAATTGTTTTAGAGCTCTCTTAACTTTAATGTTCACTGGAGTTTTTTATAGCAAAGAATCAACATTCTCTGCC
Organism: Sceloporus undulatus; assembly: GCF_019175285.1. NCBI lineage: Eukaryota > Metazoa > Chordata > Lepidosauria > Squamata > Phrynosomatidae > Sceloporus > Sceloporus undulatus. Next base: position 564,287 of record NW_024802940.1, on the reverse strand, counting down.
CAGCTTAAAAAACAAATGGCTTTATTATAGCACAAAGCATTCTGAACTCTGGTCCACAAAAGCCAATGCTATAATAAACCTGTTAGTTTTTAAGGAGCCAACTGATTAATAGTTAATCATTTTAGAAACACTATTCTAAACAGACACGACTCATATTTTGACTTTTTGCTGTTTCATATGAGCTAAGACCATACAGCATTTCTTTGCCCATATCCTTATACTGTAGTAGGTAGCAGAGACTGCTCCCTCTGCCCAGCTGCTTTCCCTGGTATGCAACAGCCAGGGGCTGTGTCTCCCTGGCTACTGACTGGTTGCACTGACTTGCCTGGGTTCATTTTGCTCCAGAGCACCAAAGAAAGATTAGCTTATGCACAAGGACAATCAGTAAGCAAGGAAAGAACATCTCCCCAGCTGTTGCTGCACACCTGGATGGGAGTTATGCAGAAGAAGGCAATTCCTGGCTTGTCAGGAATGGAAGTCATTCAAAGATCTATGGGCAAAGTACCCACGCCTTTAGTGGATCTTCTGAAGCATTCTAATGCTCAGCCCCTTTGAGACTCCCACCACACTGAATCACTCCATAAAGTTGAATGACCTGCAAAACAACCTATGAAGCAGTGTGAAGGGATGCCAGTCAAAGGGAAAATTCAGACAAGAAGCTTTTTGGAACCCAATAAATGCCATTAGTTTATAGTACACTAAGTGGTCTTGTTCATATAGATATGTTTTTGTTGTACTCCATTACAATTTCTGCCCATGAAGACATCCAAAACACTTTTCTTTTATTTTTTAATGTGTTTGTTTATTTTATATCTTGTCTTTCTCCTTGGAGGGGTCTCATCCATCTTCTCTTCCAACACAACAAAATGCTCCTAACACACTGGAGTCAGGGAAGTTCTAGCAATACTGTTAAAGTAATAGCACTGCCCTGTTCCTTGCTTCCCACCTCAAAGCTAGCACATACCATACAGTCACTTTTCCAAGTTGCTTCCTCAATCTGACTCTCAACTCTCTCTCTGTGCAGAAATATATGTGGTGGGGAGAATAGCGCTTTGGCCTAAACTAGAGCTATGCTGCAACTCTGCAGATGTACATATTCCAGTATACCAGGAGCTTCAGCTATAGTACATGTGGTGATTACAATCCAGGTATCTTGGGGGTCTGCCTATCTATACAAAACATTTTAAAATTATTTTATATTGTTTTAAGGGACTGATGTTTTAATATGGTAGTTTATTTGATTTTTTTAAAAAACATATTATGTTTAATTTGTAGTATATGTATATACACACATCTTTGAGCTGCTTATCAGCTCATTAATTTCATAGGGATTTATTAGGCAAGGAATGATCAGAGGTGGTTTGCCACTGCCTTTTTCTGAATACAGCCTTCAGAACCTGATACTCCTTGGTGGGCCTTCATTCAAGTTCCAACCAGGCCTGAACAAGTTTAGTTTCCGAGTTCATTTGGAATCTGGTACCTTCAGGGTACATAAGCATGTAGCTTGTCTTAATTCATGTTCTGAGATGCCTAGGGTCGCATTTGGAGAAAGGCAGGATATTAATTACTATACTAGCCCCAAACCAAGAAATGAACACACAGTTCAACATGCTTCCCCAGATCAGTGGACTCAATTACACTCCACCTTAAGAATCTCATTATGATCCGTTACTTTAGACAACAACCAATTTGAAGGCCATGTTCTTATATACTAGATGTAGGGAAAATACAGCTCAGTGACCATATGCCAGTTGAGAGGGTAGTAGTGGGGTTTGGGCTCAAAATCAGAAAAAAGAGTCACAAACACTGCAAAATGCAACTTTTTTGCTCCGTTCCCCAGATGAAAATTAAAGTGGAAGTAATTTTTTGGCATGACAGTGAAGCCTGCTGGGAGTGCAAGGATGATGAAGATTGGTCTCCACACTGCCATTCACTTTTAGCATAGTGTACATACACACCAGCACAGTTATGATGTATCCAAAAGTATTAGAATAGCTCTATCCCACTCTTTATCAAATTAGGATAGCATACAAGTAAAATCAATACTATCAGGTTAAAAAAAATTTAAACAATAAAAGTAATGTTAATAGACAAAAATATATTAAACCTATCAATAAGTTAGAACAAGTTAAAGATTAAAACAGTTTTTTAAAGTTATGCAACCATTTGAGAACCAAAAGAGATTCCATCTAAACATTAGGAAGAACTTCCTGAGTGTAAGAGCTGTTCACCAGTGTAATATGCAGCTTTAGAGAGTAGTGAAGTCTCACTCTTTGGAAGTTTTTAAACAGAGACTGGAAGGCCATCTGTCAGGAGTGCTTGGTGTACTTCTGCTTGGCAGGGGCTTGGACTGGATGGTCTGTGTGGTCTATTCCAACTCTATGATTCCCGATTTATGCAACAGGTGCAAAAACCCTGTGCTCATTTCTTGCACAATATCAGCTTAGATCCCCAAGTCAAAAATGAGAGGGAGGTCTGTGGACCAATTGCCTTAGGGACCACACTTACACACCCTCTGAAAAAGCACAGTTGCTTGCACTACTATTTTTATGTCAGTGCACTGCCCAACAGGATTCCTGATTATCACTTGTGACGTGATTATTCTTAGAGCTGTCTAAAATATATACACCACTATGACTACTCTCTAAATGGGAGACTGGTACAATGGAAAAAGGACTCATAACCTCCTTGCCCTAATACTGTTTTTCTGAAAGTTTATCCTGATTTCCCAGCTCCTTTTATTCTTTCCAGGAAAAGGATTTGGGGGGAAGTTGGGGGGAAATGGCATGAAAAACCACCTCTGAACCTCATGTCAGATTTCTGCTACAAATCACAGTCACAGCCATTAGAATGGTATTTTAAGTATTCTCTCTCTCTAATATAACATAACAATGGTTATTATTCTACATAATTTAATCTTATCAAGGAACTATTTCTATTCTGCTAATTTCCTACCTCTAGTGGCATGAAATTCTCTCACGAGGTCTTTAATATCCAAATTAGGGTGTTCTGGGGGAAGAAACAGAAAAAAAAATTCATGTATAATTTCAAAGGATTTGGCTTTAGAAAAACTTAAGAGGGGTTGTTGTTAACAATTTACATAATGAAGCCAACACAGTGATACTACCACAATAATGATCAGAATTGCTCTATGAACTAATGACTAACTTTATTTAAAAAGTAAAAAGAAAGAGAAAGCAAAAGCAAACCTTCTCGAAAAATTATCAGCTCTCTGAAATAGACAGCAGCAAACTCAGTGATGTTGGATGGGCTGGCCTTCAGAACTGCTCTGCTCACTCCCTCAAGCAGAGTCTTGAGGCCATAAGGAACCACCATCCTGGGCTTTGCGGTGTGCATTGTTGGCAGCTGCAGACAAAGCTGCAATTTCACAACTGGAAAGAAAAGAAACTGGGTGAAGGATAAGGACTACTATCACTGAAGTCAGGCCTAGAAGTTAGAAACCTACAGTTCTGAGATTGTCTCAACCAGAAAGGGAATCCTCGCTGGAGAAAGTTGAAATCCAAAATGTAACTTTTCTAAGCTTTGCTCGTCCGCTCAGAATGGATTCGCATGCAGTAGTTTACTTCACTCATTAATTGGCTGCCTTTCAAGAGCACAGTCTCCTAAACTTGCTTCCAATCTTCATGGCTCCTAGATCTGCTGCCTCTGACAACTCCCCACTGAACACATAAGTTCATAACAAAAAGCAGACTGTAAAGCTACATTGGGCTGGAGTCATTGTTTGTTGATAACCGTTGAGAAGGTTATCAAGTCGTGTCTGACCATAGGCCATCTTGCAGGCACTAAATTTGGTGAAGGTGCAGCTATAGTAAAAGTCAGCTGTCAAACATTTGGTACCCATAAATGCCCGGTCTAGTTTTCTGTTCATGACCTCAAAGCTATTCTTGCTTGCCATACTTGGGCTACAATCTTATAATGGACCTTTTATTTAACAATAGGAACTGGCAATGATGGTACTCCAGATGTTTTGGGACAGCAGCTGTGATGTGTAGTCCAACAACATTTGTGATGCCACCATTACTCACTCCTTTCAAAGGAGTATATTCTGCTAAACACATTAAGACCATTCTTGCAGGTCAATATGGAAACCACTTGAGATTTAGGTCTCCGAAACACACTGCAGGGAATACTGTATCCATATAATTCCCCCAAAGGAGGTTTCAAAAGACTTGAACTGCGACGGCTCGATGCTAGGGAATTCTGGGAACTGTAGTTTTGCGAGACACTTAGCCTTTTCTGTCAGAGAGAGATCTGGTGCCACGATAAACTACAATTCTCCTCTGCAAATGAGGCAATCTTGAAGGACCCCGAAAGAGAAGATCTAAACTGAGACCACTGTTACTCTTGCCCAGTGCATACTCTCCAGGTTTTATATGTGAACGTATTTGTTTGGTGGTTTGAGTGCTGGACTCTGGAGACCAGGGTTCAAATCCCACCTCAGCCACAGAACTCACACTCTTTCAGCCTCAGAGGAAGGCCACAGCAAACAACTTTTGAAGAAACATGCCAAGAAAACCCCGTGACCTTAAGTCCAAAAGAAGGGCCTGAAGGCACACAACAACACCAATAATTTTTTAATGGGCAACATCTCTTTAGAGGACCACTGAGTCACAGATGGCTATAAGAAAATCCTCTCAGTGGTCCAGGAAATTAATACTTACCATATTAAGGCTCTCAGAGAGGCTTACAATTGTTATTATTATTATTAATTAGTCTCAAATTCCTGTGGCAACTCCCATATTGTTGTTGTTGTGCCTTGGAGCTGTTTTTGACTTATGAAGACCCCCACTTGGTGACCTTGGTCAAGTCACACTCTCTCAGCCTCCTCAGGGGAAGGCCACAGCAAACCCCTTTTAAAGAAACTTGCCACCAAGAAAACCCCACGACAGGGTCACCATAAAGTCCCAAAAATTGGGTTTTCCTTGGTTCAGGAAAGGTTTTTGCCTTTGCCTTTGCCTTCCCCTGAGGAGGCTGAGAGAGTGTGACTTGAACCAAGGTCACCAACAGGGTTCCACTGAGTCCAGCCAGGATTTGAACCCTGGCCTCCAGATAGAAAGAAACAGCACTCTTTGCTCTAAAACAGTGGTTTCTCCCCCAAACTGTGCTCTTTTACTTTTGGACTTCAACTCCCAGCACCCCATGCTATTGACCAACATGGCTAAGGATTCTGGGAAATGAAGTCCAAAAAAACCCCTCTCATTAAAAGTCAGTCTTCCCTCTTCCCCGCCTGCTCTTTCTCCCTGGGGCCACCAGGGGGCGCTCCCGCCTCGCCTCTGTGGCCTCGCGCCAACCTTTTGTTCCGTTTTTTTAAACTATGGTTTTGACAATTCCTCTCTCGGCGGCAGCGCTAACGCTTCCTCTCCGCCCCTTGCCGGAGCCTCCTCTGGAGTCGCTAAGGAACCCGGCCGGCCTTTTATAGCCGCCGCGCCTCGGTGGGCGGGGCCAGAGCGCACGCCTCTGTGACGTCACAATGGCCTGGTGTTGGACCAGTCGCTTTGTCCTTCTGAGAGCAGCCTTTTTTCTTTTCTCCTCTCTTTCTTTTACGCCTTAATTAAAGCGGTGTCGAACTGGGTTAATTCTGCAGTGTAGATGCAGCATGTCAGGGTTTTTTTTCCTCTCAGTGACAAATTCCATCAGTCTTTTTAGTGATGCAGATTAATTTAAAACCAGAATTTTTATTTTTATAAAAGAGCATTTTATTTTCTAAAGAGAAGCCATAGATAATGGCGAGGGTCGCCACCTGTGGCATGATGGCAAGGGTACCTGGAGGTCCTCACAGCAAAGGAGGACAAGGCACCACAAAATGGAGGACATTGGAGGGGGGGGGGGAATGTAGGCCTTTTACCACATACAAAAAGCTCAAAAACGCTCACAGAAATGGGAATCCATGGCTTCATGCTCAAAATGGAGGCACATTTTGGAATTCCTTCTGGACAGGAGGTCAAAATGGAGGACATGTCCTGGAAAAGGAGGACCAAGTGTGGTTCCCCCTGCACTTCTGGGGCCAGATTGGCCAAGTGCAAGCCCTTCGGATGATGGACTGCATCTCTCCCAGTATGCACCATTATGCCCTATATATTCAAGAGTATATACATTCCAAGAGCAAACCTTGATTTTGCCATTTTATAGAAGGGACACCACTTTATTCTGCCATTGTATTTAATGGGACTTGGCCATCCACAGATTTTGGTATCCATGGGGTATCCTGGGACCAAACTCCAGCTGATAACAACGACCCACTGTATTTGTGGGGGTTTTTTCCACTTCCACTGGGCTCTTGTGCCCCAACCCCAGCAAATGTGGAGAGCCCACTGTATTCACGTGAAACTAGAATACAAGAGGAGTTGTGTTCAGCATACAATGCTGCACACATTATTACTGCACATCACACAAACATGTCAGTGGAGTTTATCACACTGGGGCTAATTTCAGCATTAAAGAGAGATTAAAGCTCACTGAAAGCATCCCGCACATAAAGCAAAAATGGCAAGTAATTGTGCAAATGATTATCACACGCAATTGCGCAAATAAAGTGATATTGAAAATGCATTGTCACTTAAACCCCGAAAGTAAAAAGATGCACATTAATGCTTTTTTTGTTACCACTTTAATGGCAGGTTTTGTGTGACACTGTGTGAAATTGTTTCATGTAACTATGCAATTTCCCCAGGATATTCATGGGATAAACTCCTGCTCTTCTTCGTGTGAAATGTTTTATTATCAACTTCTGTAACATGCTTTTCTCCACTCCCATCCCTCTTCATCCAGTGACCAAATTTTAACTGGGAAATGCCTTAAGGCGAGGTCCTTACATTCCTGCTATCAGTGTTTTTATAAGTTAAAAAAAAATACTTTTGAAAATCTTTAATTAAAAAAATTACAAAAACAGCAACAAAACAAGCTCTTTTACTTGTTCTGGGAAGACACCAAAATTACTTAAAATTGTGTTGGAGAAAGTATGACCTACTGAACTCTTGAATACATGTGCTGTTTTCTCTCCCCCTCCCCCCTTTAAAAAAGTATTTTGGTATGAAGCAATTGAAGGGCTAAGTAAAACAACAGGACAAACAGTAACTTAAGTAAAATAACAGGACAAACTGTAGCTCTGTTACATGACAAAAGTAAATTTATTACTTGTTTTATTGTTTACTGAGGAAAATGAGGGGGTGTGTTAGAAAGGACCGTCAGCAGACTTTGTAAGATCCGCAAGAGCTGAGATTGTCAGAAACTGGAAAAATGCCCAGAGTTTCTAATTTTACAAATATATAGAATGTGGTCATATAGTAAAGTATAATGTGGCCAGTTACATTTGCAGAAAAATTGAAATAGTCATTTTTGTATGACGACAGGAGAAATAAAGGAGGACAATATTGCATCAACCTGGTGCCCACTTTAATGTACAGTATTTTGAAGAACTGAATGCTGAGGATGGGTCTCCAACTAATCAATTTTTCCATAGCAGATATTAACAGAAATAAAAACTAGTAACACTGTAGACATTGCATAAAGATGAATGGAAAATACATAAAAGCGGATGGATATTCTTGTTGTGTGCCTTCAAGTCACTTCTGACTTAAGGTGGCCTTAAGACGAACTTATCATAGGAGTTTTTTTTGGCACGATTTGTTCAGAGGGGGTTTGCCTTTGCTTTCCTCTCAAGCTGAGAAAGTGTGACCTATCCAAGGTCACCCAGGAGGTTTCCATTGCTGAGGGGTGTTCAAACCCTGTTTTCCCGAAGTCCTAATTCAACACTCAAATCACTACACTATGCTGGCTCTCTCCAGATTTATAGAGGACACACACACATATATATACATATCTGTGTATCTGATAATCATCTCTGTATAGACTTGTACCTGTTCATCTTCACTTGCAATGAACAACTTATTTAAAAGATACATGTTGTTATAAGACTACTTGCATCATAACAAGTAGTCACAGCAACTTTAAGTCTATAAATTTCTGTATCATAGTTTTATCTAAGAAGAGGTGGGGATAATGTAGTCCTCCAGATCTACAGCATCCAGCATTCCTCATCACCGGCTATGCTGCCAAGGGCTGCTTGCACTTTTAGTCCAACATAGAGAGGGTCTTGAAAGACCTTTATACAGATAATTATAAAAACTTGTTGCTACATATAACTCAGAAGGTTGTATACACACAAACTTCTCTGATGAATCTACCTGTGATGGATGAGTTTTTCAGATGTTTTAGACTGTAACTTCCACCGTCAGTGAACATTAATCACATTAGATGGGGCTTACACAAACTGTAGTCCAAAATATGTGGAGGCACCAGATTGTAGAAGTCTATGCACTACTGGGAAGGGATGTGAGGTTAGGCATTCCCAGAGGACATGGTAATAGAGCTGCAGGGCCTCATGCGCAAGTACCCTCTCCAGATAGAGACCATGTTGAGCACAAAGGTCCGAAGGAGTTTACGCATGTTTGGATGACCATGCGTCATAGGTTCCTCATCATGCCAGATTTCAAAACGCCCCCCATATGCTTCAAGTTCTGCTTCAGACCTATATGCTCAATGTATGAGTCCCCCCCCCCCGCCCCCAGGATACAATATTTGCATGTGCAGCCCTACAGCCCTATTCAACTGTTCTCTGTGAAGAGGGCTGTAATCTAATAACCCAGCAGGCAAAGGCAGGACTATCCACCTATTGGCTCTACACATGACACAACCAATGGCACATAACATTGTCCATCGCAAGCAGGCAGGATGGAAAGAAGCTGCAAGGCCTCCAGCAAATCATTGCAGACAATTTCCCCCCCTAATGTCAAGCATATCCAACAGACATCTCTAAAATGTGTCCACCAAGAGGGACCTTTCCTGATCAGAAATTACAAGGCTTTATGCATGAACAATATCCACTTCTGTCATGAAAACAGCTTACCCTTTTGATCTTGCCCTTCAATTTTGTTAGCATCCAATATTCATACTTTTAAAACATTATTCATATTTCTCTACTGTACTACTGATGCATCCCATCAACACATTTGTAGAGTGCAAAGATACAGTGCTACCTCGGGTTACGAAATTAATTCGTTCCGCCGTTCCGTTCGTAACCCGAGTAATTTCGCAACCCGAAAAGGCTTTCCGTTAGCGCTGGAAAGCCGCTAGCCGCGCTTTGCGTTTGAATTTCGCGCCGAAATAAATTTCGTAACCCGGAACAGTTTTTTCCAATCTAACTTTTTCGTATCCCGGAAATTTCGTAACGCGATCAATTCGTATCCCGGGGCACCACTGTACATAGTTTCAACTTGTGTGGTCACGTTGACCCTCTTGCTAATATACTGATGAGAACATATTAACAGAGGCACAAGGATGGCATATATCAGGGGTAGGCAACCTTTTTGAGCCGGGGGCCGAGTTGCTGTCCCTCAGACAACTGGGGGGGCCGAAGCCAAAAAATAAATAATTAAATAATTTTTTTAAAAAATTAAATAAATAAATAAACCAGGACAAATGTAGGACAACATTTTCAAATGGTGGACACTTTTTTTAAAAAAGTGGAGGACACGCAAAAAAATTGCTGATTTTTAAAAAAATGTTAATATAAATGCATGTTTCTGAGGCGTCTATAGACAATTGCCCCCCTTCACCCTGCATGCGAGAGGCCAAAGGCCCCGGCGGCAATCGGCGGCAGGACCGGGCTGGGGCCGGTCCCAAGGCCTCGCCGGGCCGCATCCGGCCCACAGGCCGCAGGTTGCCTACCCCTGGCATATATTATCACTGCAATAGAAAGTATTCTTAAATGGAGAAACCAAGTAAGAACAGTACTACAGATTTTTATTTAAGAAAAACTGTGGAGAGAATAAGAAACAAAGCACTGAAAGTTTAAAGGCAGAAAAGAGAACACATCTTTTAAGGAAAACATTTTAAAAACGAAACAATATAGATTTTTTTTATGGGAAAGAAACAGAACAATTGAAACAGAGCTTTGGCATATGTATAAATACTCTTGTGCAACTCGTAAGTGAAAAACAATTCATACATTGAACTGACAATCAGTACCCAAATGAAGAAAATACATGGTAGTGCATTCATTCTAAAGAGCACATGTACCATTAAATAGCAGGATTTACTTACGTTTAAATGGGAGACTCTACAAGGAAAGAATAATTTCTCACTGTCCTTTCTAAACTGGGGGTGGGTGGATATTAAACTGGGGGCAGAACAAGCAATGCACATGCATCATTAAATGCACTGGCATCATTCTCAATTGACCCCACCACAGATAATCTGAGATATATGTTGTCAAGTGTGAATCAGTAAACCTGGACAAACCGTAACACAATGGAAGAATTGTGTTAGCTCAGGTAGCTGTAAGTGCAAAGGACTCTAGCTATATTTTCAGTTGAAGTGATTATCCAGTGTCTGGGCTGTACACAGAAATCTGAGCATCAACAACAATGAAAACTAGGCTGAAAACTAGACTAACTAGTGTCTATTTAATATGGAAGAGCATCCAATAATGCAAACCCAACACCTGCAGACTAAAGTGCTAAAGGCATACACAGTAATACTAGTCTGATCTAGATATTTCACAAGGGGACTCTCCCTACAGTTTTGTGGGTTTTCAAAAAAAAAATTAATGCAGTTGTGGGTTGGTGCTACTGATTTTGTAAGAAGAGATGAAGTGCCTTCACCAGATGAAAACACCTCACCCATTCATGGCAAAGGTGATGGAGAGAGATCAGCCCGGCATTTGCATCTTGTGAGAAGAAAAGCACCATGACTGGAAAGATTGATCCAGAGAAGGCTCAGGACCCCCATTCCCCTACTCTGACCAAACTTAAAACTTTGACGGACATGAAGCTACTTAGCTAAAGAATAATTACAAAGAGGGAAAAAGCTCAAATCCTGTTCTTAATTTTTACTGAGCAGAAATATTTTTAAAGGTACAACTTCTGTAAATTAATGGACATGTACAGCACATCACAGTAAACCATTTAAAGTGACATGTAAAAATTCAAATTATTCACCTGAAGTCATAATGCAATAAAAAGGTATCAACTACAACAAAAAATATACCTTGACCTGGTAATTTTTTATATCTAATATATATTAACAAAAGAAAATGTTTACTTTATTATTGCTATTAGACCATGCCTCCGAGTTATAAAGTATAAAAAACATATTTCAATTACATAAAATACAGTTCTCATCACTGGCATAATCTAATATAAAAATACCTTTGACTTTTACAAGCTAGAGGTTTATTCTCTGAGGTGTGCATGAGATGATCGAAATGGGGAAGGAGCAAAATACACAAATGGATGTGGCACTGGGTGGTGGCACTAAGCCAGTGTCAACATGTAAGGTAAAAGTGTTTTGCTCACAGGATGTGCACCTCTGGTAAGATCTGGTGATAGGAACAGGCTCATGATCATACTATTACAGGTTAACCTCTCATCTTATTACTTTTGAGAAGGTACAAGACCATAGTACATGAGTGTTGTAACTCTGAATAACTGTGCCCACCTTTTTACTTGTGAGTAATCTACAAATCATTGCAGCTGGTGCAAACACTTATTAACAAAGCTTCATTCAAAAGCAGTTTATGAGGCTGACCTGGTTTAACTTTTGTAGATTGTGTCTGAAGAATAAAAATGCAGGTAGGGTAAAACTGCTCATACCAATGAAGGACTGTGACAGAAAAATTAAATAAATACATTATGTCTATTTACAGATCACAGTGATCAACATTACTTTCACATAGGTACACTGCATTTGTTTCCCTCTTATACTTTCTCCAAGGAGCATTTCTCCATCAGGTTTTGCTACTTTTTCAGAGACAAGATGGTTGATCATGCTTTCTGCACTCAGGAGTAGCTATGCAAAGACAGTGCTCCTGCTGCTATTTTCCACTCCTGTTTTGCTTTCTATGTCAAAACTAGGGTGGAAACAATTGTGTTGTAATTGCAAATGCAGACTCTAGCAAGCTGCTGTTGTTGGTTTCCTGTCCTGTTCCCCTTTTACAGCTCCTAGTTTGAACAGTATGAAAATCTATTGCAAGTTTCTCAACAGAATGTTGAATTCTAAGTCCACAAGTAAAACTGCAAATACCGCAAAAATTAAGTCATACACACTTAATCATAACAAAAAGAAACTGTCAGCTTAAAAGTGGGACATTACCCAAAGGAAGAAAATTGGGATTGAAGAAATGTATCCACAACATTCAGTGTTACTATAAAATTAAAGAAGCTACATACCACCTAATATCTTTGTTTATGTTTTTTTCCAGAAAGTAGCAGATTTAATGGCCAAAGTAAAGTGATTTTTAATGATCAGTGAAGATACACAGACAGGCAATCTAATCCAGCAAATCCAATGTATAATTGGCAGTCCAAGAAATGGACCTACGCACACTGGGATATGATCTGTATATGATGCACCATATAACCTATCACCCAGTGGTGGAAGTGAATAAGAAAGCTCTTGCTTCCACAGTGTTCCACATGATCACCAGAAATTACCAGAGCTCTGAATAATAATTATAATAATAAAAATGGATTTCCACTCTCTATGTACCATTAGCATACTGAAGATGAAGGGCAAACAAAATTTGCAGAGCGCACCGGAATCAAAATTTAAATAGATGGATAAGGCTTTACGAAGGAAAAAGTGCACTACTCCTGCTTCACCAAATTATATCTCTGTGAAGCATTTAGGAAAGACAGCTATTCCAAAGACAAACCCCAAACCCACATGTGCTTTTAAAAAATGACTCACTAAAGTGATGTGTCAAAACTAATTCTACATTGTTATGATACTTGGAAACGTTCCACGTTGGAAGAAAAATATAGCAACACCAGAAGTTTAGAATACTACATGGCAAATCTTATATTTAACATAAATTTTAGCAATATCAATGATAATTTGTAAACACCTCGTAAAAACAAGGCTAGTAAGCCACAGTACCATTTAGAACTGATATAAAGGTGCCTAACACAGTAAATAACGACTTTAAAAAATAAACATTTGGCTGAAAAATAGAAGAGCATTTCTAGATTTAACATGAATATGGAGGCAAATTTTGTTATTCGCACATACCTGAATGATTACAGAAACGTAAATAAATAGCTCTGTTGTGCTGTGAATGTGCTGGGCATCCTTTTCTCCAGCTGAATTTTTGCTGGCTTCTGAGCAAAAATTATCATTTCTGCCTATGTACAATTTGAAACAATTTATAGTAATGTTCAATGAGAATAGTGGTTCCTCTTTACTACAAAAAGAAAAAAAACCTATTCAGAAACAGAAAAAAAACCTGTTTGCAGAAACTGACACAATATTTTTGTAGGAAATCAAAGTGTGCTTATTATAGGCTCATTTGTACAATCACAGGCTAATATGTTCAGCTTGGCTTAAAAACCAAACCAAAATTTAACACCCCCCTTTCAATTCCCCAGTATTGGAATACAAAGATTTCAGCTATCAAGTCAGTTCTCCAGCACAAACCCCACTGACTAGTGGGGGCTAAACATCAGCATATCTTCTAGCTCTCACTTATTTAAACAGGGCTTGTACAGGAGAAGCAGCTATTGGATTGAGCCCAATGTCACTTAATCTTTTGGGCTAATTTTGTCCTTAATTGTTGAGACTGGAATGTTCTTCTGCCACCAGTTCTACATGTTGTGGAAATCTTCTCTGGCACAGGTGGTTTTTCAGGTGAGAAGTTGGCCTCCATAATAGCTTTGTTCTGAGAGTATAGAAACCATAAGAATAGAAGAAGTGAGGCTTCCGGTTCTTCACTGGGGGACCACTTCTTTCAGAGATGCCAAAGCAGCATGTATGCGGACATGCAACCTGTTCTCAAAATCATACCCTGTGAATTCCTCCTGCAATGAAAGGCAACATGTTGATTAACCTTTATTAACCTGCTCATGCTTACCAAAAAAGAGATTAATTTATGAATGACAGTACAAGACATTACTTTTAGAATAGTGGAAGTTAAAGACAACTAAAAGCCTGCAAAGATTCCTAAGATGGAAAAGATATAAGTTATATTCACGTTCCACTGACTGCCTAGAATAACTCTCTTCCCTATAGAGGGAAGGAGGCTCCTTCTTACAGAAGGGGAAAATGCTTCATCCATTTTGAATTTTACCTTTGCCTGAAGCAGTAAGGTTTTCCCTCTTGGGACAGTCTGCAAGCAGAAACAAAAGATCACTTTAGAAATCTGCATTTGCAAAAATACGTTCATTTTAATGTTCTTACCACAATTCAGGAATTTAAGGTAAACCAAACAACACTGACCACCAGAAATTAGGTAACCAGTTTTACTCATTAGAACAACTCAGGAAATTTCAGCTATCTCCAAACTACCTCAAATCTGTCCCTGTATTAAAATAGCACCAGTGTCTTCCAAATAAAAGATTAACACACTGGTATGTTCATTAGTAAACTGCACAAAACAAGTAGAAGACTTATACCAAAATATGAAGTTCACATCTAGGATGAGACAAGAATTTTAGCCTGTTCGGATGCTAAAATTCTTCTCATCCTCAAGTGTAACTTACTCAATGTATTAATGGATTTAAAGCACGTGGACAGCACTAATAATCTCAGTTTGTGTTGTTAATCTTTTACTGTATTTTTACGAGTTTGAGATTATGTGTTTTCTCACTGGTGCTACATATAAACCCCATGGTTTCTTGAGCATGGGAAGCTACCTTATATCTAACAAGGTCAGATAACTGGTAGAGTTTACACTGATTGGCAGAAGCTTTCCAGGGTTTCCAGCATAACCCTTTTCCAGCCTTGCCTGACAATAGCTGGAACCGAACCAGGGATTTTCTGCAGAGAAATGTCATGCTCTGCCACTTACATTCTGCCCTTTTTCCATTTCCATACAAAATTATTAACAAACATGCACACACATATAAACACTTAAAATGTCCTAGAAAGCAGGTCTTTGCAATCAATTCCCCACATGAATGGGGTGTTTTAAAGACAAAGCATACCTCAGTTAACAAAGCCTTTGACAGGGAAGCTCCTTTTTACAAAGATTTTTTACAACCCCCAGCCTTTTCCCTTGTCATATTGTGTCTAGCTGGAAGTTTATTAAACAGTGTTTGCATTCAAAGGATGGTGAAGGTTGACTGTGTTGTGTTGCAGCATCAGGAATGAAGCAAACAGTTCTATAAACAAAGCCTGAGGTGAGAAAGAGAAGGATCCAGTTCAATAAACAAAGCCTGAGGCGAGAAAGAGAAGGATCCTAGTTTAGCCAATCCTATAGCAGAAGTGCGTGCCTGCTTACAACAGGCAATACAAACAGCAGCTGCCTCCAGAATCCCTTACTGAGCACATATGAATAGTTAAACAGAAAAAAGAAGAGAGTAGATAAGTCTGGTTCTCCAGCTATCTTCAAACACAATTTAAAAAACTGATCTAGAAGTCTGGTCATCAAAATGGAAATCAGGAGCAAAGGCTGGTAAGGCTAATCCCTGAATGCATTTTTGAAGTAGCTTTCAGGTGATCTGTAGAACGTTATGATGTTTCTGTTTTCTTCTGCAATAATAAATAAATAATAAAATAATTTTTTTATTTATATACTGCCCTTCTATATAACCAGGGCGGTGTACAGCATCATAAAATACATAGAATTACAAACACTATAAAAACAAATACAATTAAAAACATTCTGGCCAGCTTACCACTGCTGACATAGAGGGGGGGGGACTAGTTGGGGCCTGTATCAGGGAATGCTAGCTTGAACAAGAAGGTCTTCAGCCCCTTCTTAAACTGGGCAAGGGAGGTGGCCGAGCGGAGCTCAATGGGCAGGGAATTCCAGAGGGTCGGGGCCGAGATGGTAAAAGTCCTCCTAGACGTGGAGGCTAGTCTGGCCCCTGGGATCCTCAATAGTTGCTGCCCAGATGTTCTGAGAGTGCGGGGCGGATTGTATGGGGAGAGGCGGTCCTCAAGGTATCCTGGGCCCAAGCCAGGCTTACCTGATCTGGTTGCTTCATTTCATATGTGCTTATTATTAGTTTTCAATAAAAGTTTACTACTCTTTTGTCGTATGGTAACCTAACCCTATTTTTTCCATGTCATTCCATGTGTCCAAGAACTACTACTTCACTAACATCTACTTCATTAACTGAGGTATACGTGTATAAAAATAGGGCAAGACACTTTCTTCTTTACAGAGGCATCAAAATAAGAAAACATGCTTAACAAGAAATGCCGGTATATTCAACATTAGTGCCAGTGGTCATGTTTTCCCTGTTCAAAACAAGTTCAGCCTGACCTTTTAAGAAGTTACAAGAAAGCAATTCCTTAGAGGCAAGTCTGAAGAGCATTAATTAAAAACTATTTAAAGACTTTCCTCTTAAATATACCAATAAATATAAATATAGGAGAGGCAGAGGGAGATGAAGATCTCCTGTTTTTACCTATTTTAAAGTTCTTACCAGATTTACAAACCATTCTACATAAAGTTTACAAGCACTCAATAAATGTGAATTGTAAGTACAAAGCACATGGGTAACTACAATTAAACAGGAGTTTCCCCGTTAGTAGAGGGCAGAAGTAACATTGTAAATCATTGTTTAGATAGAGCAAAGGAGGGCAAAATGTGGTCCTTCAAAGGCTTTTGGAATGCACCTCTTCATTTTCATTATGCTGGCCAGGGCTGATAGAAGTTCCACTCCAGCAATATCTAGGTCAATGTGCTTTTCCTGCCCCCAGTTTAAGAAGACACTCATTCACTTCTTGCTTTTTGTACTTTGTTGTTGCTCATCCCTCTATCCATTTAATTTAGTGTTTGTTTGTTTGTTTTTAAAGGCAAACAGTGCCAATGGACTTCTGATTTCATGTGGGCAAGCACCACTTGTACAGCAGCTTGCTGGGACAGCAAAGCCTAAAAGGTGAAGGAAGGAGTAGTCTGGTACCAGCTCTCCCTTCACCAGGAGGGCTCTTTAGAATCATAGAATCATAGAGTTGGAAGAGACCACAGGGGCCATCCCGTCCAACCCCCTGCCATGCAGGAAATTTCAGTCAACGCATCCCCAATGGATGGCCATCCAGCCTCTGCTTAAAGACCTCCAAGGAGGGAGACTTCACCACACTCCGAGGGAGTGTGTTCCACTGTCGAACAGCCCTTACTGTCAGGAAGTTCCTCCTAATGTTGAGGTGGAATCTCTTTTCCTGGAGCTTGCATCCATTGTTCCGGGTTCTGTTCTCTGGAGCAGCAGAAAACAAGTTTGCTCCCTCCTCAATATGACATCCCTTCAAATATTTAAACAGGGCTATCATATCACCTCTTAATCTTCTTTTCTCCAAGCTAAACATCCCCAGCTCCTTAAGTCGTTCCTCATAGGGCATGGTTT